>NW_022167290.1:0-41456 GCF_008728515.1 Papio anubis | reverse complement strand
AGTTCCAAAGAAGGCTGTGTTCTCTATCACGTTGAGGTCCAGTATACGCCAAAGGAGCTGCAGGACCTAGATCACAGTTTCCAGCAGGCGTCAGGAAAGTACATCTGGCACTGTATCTTGAGTGTGGTGGATCAAGGAGCACTGAATAAATTTGGATAACAGAGTTTATCAATGTGGGACCAATAGCCCGTGATACAAAATGTAACAACTATTGAAGATCCCAGGAGATGGTGCTATTAAGCTGCTCGGTTGCCTCTCAAAGTTTGGGAAAAGCAACGGTCCATTGTAAGTGAAGTAGAAATGCTAGAACTATCATGGACCATGGTGGAGGAAGGAATCAAAAGGTTGAGTGTGGTGGGCACATTAGAGTGGATATTCTCCATAATGCCAGCCTACTATGGCATGGGAGGGTCTAGAGGGCACTCTATTTACAAAGCAATAAGGAAAGCACTGACTGAGGGGCACTGGCATTGTTGGGAAACTCACTGTGGCTGTTACATATGGGTCAGTGTTCATGGTAGCAAATGCTGCCACAGAACTGGGCTCCCTGAGAGTAACGGGTAGGATCCCAGGAGATAGCATTTAACCCTCAGATGCAAGCTGGGCACAATTAGCATAATGAGTGACACCACAGAGGACCTGATCCAAGGAGAGCTATGGAAAAAATTAATAAGAATATGATTTTTTGGCTGGGCGTGGTGACTCACACCTGTAATCCCAGCACTTTGGGAGGCCAAGGCAGGCAGATCACAAGGTCAAGAGATCGAGACCATCCTGCCCGACATGGTGAAACCCTGTCTCTACTAAAAATGCAAAAATTAGCTGGGTGTGGTGGCACGTGCTTGCAGTCCCAGTTACTCAGGAGGCTGAGGTAGGAGAATTGCTTGAACCCGGGAGGCAAAGGCTGCAGTGAGTCGAGATCGCGTCACTGCACTCCAGCCTGGCCACAGAGCGAGACTCCGTCTCAAAAAAAGAAAAAGAAAAAGAAAAAAAATTAATTTTTAGCATTTAACAAAAACACCATTTCAAATCAGTGGGGAAAAGATGTACTATTGAATAAAAGAATAAATCCAGTGATGGAATCAGGTGATGGTGGAGCAATTGGAACACCATCAGGATGTAAACTGGAGCCGTAGTTCATATCACACTCCCAAATCACTCCAATGAATCAAACAGAAAAAGTGAACCAATAAAAGTGCCAGATGGAAACAAAAAAGAACACTATATTCCCAGGGGCAAGATCGATGGAGCAGCCAAAAAGCCAATTGTTCAATATGTACAACCAGAAAAAAATCAAAGATGGGTGATGAGAGTTTGAGGGTAGTCACCCCAATAACCCAGAAACCAGAACTCCACTGGAAGCAGAGAGTAGGTTTCCCAGGAAGAAGTGCCACAGCCAATGTACATGATCGCGGGATTCCCAATCCCTCTCCAAAGAAAACCAATGGCCATCTCCTCAGGAAAGGGTAATTCCCAGCCCTTTGGAGAGCCGCTGGATATAAGGCCTGAGTTCACACTGGATGCCTGAGACCCAAAGCTTCACTGTGGTCTCCCCTGTTGTAAAGGGAGGACATTGGGGCTAGGTAATAAATGGAGCCTTTGACCAAGGTCTAATTCGCAGGGGGTCCAAAGACTCACCTGATTTTCCATCTCCAGATGTATAATGCAATGTAATATGACATGGAAATACTTGGGCGTTGGAAGAACCACCTCTGCTCCCCATCATTGCTGTCAGGGACTAGGATTTTGCCCTCCTTAAAAGCCATTAGTCTGTTATTGTTTCATGTTTGCTGGTTGAATACAAGACTCTTGCGTCAGAGAGAAAGGACTTTATCAGACCACAGCAAGCAGTATCAGTGTCATGTCTATATCTGTTCCCTTGCCCCCAGTTCCCACAGAGGCGATGCAGAAGATCCAGATTGATGCCTATACATAAAGTGGGTTGTGTTACAGGGGAAAAATCACTGAGTTTAGGGAATCCACCATTTTTTTTCCCTTCAACTTTTGTTTTAAGTTCCAGGGTACATGTGCAGGATGTGCAGGTTTGTTACAAAGGGAAACGCGTGCCATGGTGGTTTGCTGCCCAGATCAACCTATCATCTAGGTATGAAACCCACCATCCATTAGATGTTTTTCCTGATACTCTCCCTCCCCAAAACCTCTCCAACAGGCCCCAGTGTGTGTTGTTCCCCACCATGTTTCCTGTGTTCTCATTATTCAACTCCCACTTAGAAATGAGAGCATCCTATGTTTGGTTTTCTGTTCCCGTGTTAGTTTTCTGAGGACAACGGTTTCCAGCTCCATCCATGTCCCTGCGAAGGACATGATTGCATTCCTTTTTATGGGAGTCCACTGTTTCTTTTTCTTTCCCCTCCCTCCCTCACTTCCTTCTCTCTCTCTCTTTCTTTCTTTTCTTTCTTTCTTTTGAGACAGAGTCTCACTCTGTCACCCAGGCTGGAGTGCAGTGGCTCAATCTCAGCTCACTGCAACCTCTGCCTCCCTGGTTCAAGCGATTCTCCTGCCTCAGCCTCCTGAGTAGCTGGGATTACAGACACCCACCACCACATCCAGCTAATTCTTGTATTTTCGTAGAGACGGGTTTCACTCATGTTGGTCAGCTGCCCCAAATTGCTAACCTCATGATCCTGCCTGCCTCGG
Source organism: Papio anubis (assembly GCF_008728515.1). Lineage (NCBI taxonomy): Eukaryota > Metazoa > Chordata > Mammalia > Primates > Cercopithecidae > Papio > Papio anubis. The sequence continues at coordinate 38,798 of NW_022167290.1, read as the reverse complement.
CCTCCCAAAGTGCTGAGATTATGTGCATGAGCCACTGTGCCTGGCCAGAAATCTACTATTTTTATAAGCAGTATGCAGCCCACTTTTGTCCTGAAGGAGATGTTAGCTCATCCCTCAAGGTCACCTGCTGTGTACAACTCCTGAGAAATCTAAGTAGAGAGAAGTGTATAGTCTTATCTTCCCAGCCTATTAGTAAGAAATTGCAGGGATACTAGAATCCAGGTAGATGGCTTCTCCCAATAATTTCTTCTTTAGACTGTGCACTAGGGCCATCATAGTGAGAAGGCCAAGTAGAAACTCTCTGTAACTACTCCCTCCTCCCCTCCATCCAAGAGTAAATAAAAGACAGTATGACACTCCAGGAACACAGCAGAGATTAAAGCCACGTTTGAAGACTTCATGAATGCAGGAGTAATGTTTCTCCCCACTTAATTCTGACTCCAACCAGAATGCAAATGGTCCGCTGTGCGAAGTAGAAATGGTGAAAATGCAGGAACTTCAGTTCCTGAAGGATGTAAAACCATCCTAGGAACAGCCCCAGCCAGCTTGCTGGTTACAAATGGTATTTTTGTTACAGCAGATTAACATGGCTTTAGGTGTGTGCTATTGTTAGCTATTAATCTGGCCAATGCATCTTTTTTTTTTTTTGAGATGGAGTCTTGCTCCTTTGCCCAGACTGGAGTGAAGGGGTGTGGTCTTGGCTCACTGCAACCTCTACCCCCCAGGTTCAAGTGATTCACCTGCCTCAACCTCCTGAGTAGGTGGGATAATAGGTGCCTGCTACCATGCCTGGTCAATTTCTGTATTTTTACTAGAGACAGGGTGTTGCAGGAAGTCAGAGACCTAACAGGAGGACTGCTGAAGCCGTGATGGCTAACATAGATTGTGATGATTTCATGGACATTTATCACTTTCCCAATCAATACTCCTATAATGTCCTATGCCTGTCTTTAATCTCTTAATCCCATCATCTTCATAAGCTGAGGATGTACGTCACTTCAGGACCCTATGATGATTGTGTTAACTGCACAAATTGTTCATAAAGCATATGTGTTTGAACAACATGAAATCTGGGCACCTTGCAAAAAGAACAGGGAACAAGGGAGATAACCATTAGGTCTGACTTCTTGGGAGCCGGGCAGAACAGAGCCATATTTCTGTTATTACTGATAACGGGTAAGAGAAATATTGCTGAATTCTTTTCCCAGTAAGGAATATTAATAATTAGCAGCCCTGGGAAAAGAAGGGTCTCTAAAATGTCGGCCACCCTAGGAGCGTCTGCCTTATGCAGATGTAGATGTGAGAAACACTTAGTCTCCTGCAGCGCTCTCTCAGGCTTGCTAGGATTAGGAAACCTTAGCCTGGCGAATTCTATTCAGACCGGTTCTCTGCTCTTGAACCCTGTTAAAATGTTTATCAATGACAATACATGCACAGCAGGATCGGAAGTTCATTAGTGATTCTAGTTTCAATTCTGACCTTGTGATCTCACCCTGACCCTTCTGCCTTGTGATCTTTTTTGTTGCCCTCTTGGAAGGCCGTGATCTCTGTGACCCACACCCTATTCGTACACACCCTCCCCTTTGAAAATTACACAAAACTTGATGGCGACAGTTCGGGGCAACACAGAACCCGCCGACATGTGATGTCTCCCCAGACAGCCAGCTTTAAAATTTCTTTGTAATTTTTCCCTTTATTTCTCAGACCGGCTGGCACTTAGGGCAGAGTAACCCATGCTGAAATATTGAGGCTGGATTCTGATAATAGGCTCTTGTCATGTTGGCCAGGTTGGTCTTGAACTCCTGACCCTGTATGCATCACCTCACCTCAACCTCCCCAAAATGCTAGGGATTACAGCATGGTTTCACACTTTGGCTGCATTCTTATCCATTCCAACTCAAAAGTTTATCTATGTGTGGGATGCACAACAGTACAGATTTACAGTCCTGCCCTGGGGTTGTGTTAACTCTCTTGCATTCTGTAGAAACACATTCTGAAAGGACCTTGACCATCTGAATACCCCGGACTATGACACTGGCCCACTATATCAATGACATGATGTTATTTGGACCAGATGAGCAAGAAATACAAATACTTGTTGGAGGCCTGGGTAAGACATGTGTTCCAGAGGCTTCTACAAAGACTCAGGGGCCTGCCACACTAGTGAAGTTTTAGTGGCTTCAGGCATAGTGGGGATATCTCCTTCCAAAGTGAAAGGTCAAATTATTCCATCTTGCACTTCCCACCACTAAGAAGCAAGCATAATGCCTACCAGGCCTCTTTGGGCTCTGGTGGCAGCATATTACCCACTTAGGAACACTGCTTTAAACCTTACCAAGTGACAAGGAAATCTACCAGCATTGTGTGAGGCCTAGTACAGGAAAGGGCTCCATGGTGGTTTCAGATTACAGTAGAAGCAGTCCTGCTTATTGGGCCATGTGACCCATTCTATCATATGGTTTTAGAGGCGAGATCAGCCTGGCCAACAGCGAAACCTCGTCTGTACTGAAAATACAAAAATTAGCCGGGTGTGGTGGCACACACCTGTAATCTCAGCTACTTGGGAGGCTGAGACAGAATGGTTTGAACCCTGGAGGCGGAGGTTGCAGTGAGCCAAGATGGTGCCACTGCACTCCAGCCTGGGTGACAGAGCAAGACTCTGCCTCAAAAAAAAAAGAAAGAAAATGCATTGACCAGGCACAGTGGCTCACACTTGTAATCCCAACACTTTGAGAGGCTGAGGCAGGCGGATCACAAGGTCAGGAGGTTGAGACCATCCTGGCTAACACAGTGAAACCCCATCTCTACTAAAAATATAAAAAAATGAGCCAGGCATGGTGGCGGGCACCTGTAGTCCCGATACTTGGGAAGCTGAGGCAGGAGAATGCTGTGAACCCAGGAGGTGGAGCTTGCAGTGAGCGGAGATTGTGCCACTGCACTCCAGCCTGGGCAACAGAACGAGACTCAGTCTCAAAAAAAAAAAAAAAAAAAAAAATCACGTGAGGTTTATGCCAGCCCCAATAACAGGCACGCACCACCCCACCTGGCTAATTTTTGTATTTTTGTGGAGACCAGGTTTCGTCATATTGGCCAGGCTTGTCTTGAAATCCTGACCTCAGGTGATCTGCCCACCTCAGCCTGCTTAACTGCTGGGATTACAGACATGAGCTACTGTGCTGGCTGAGGAGGAACAATACTGAGACTGGTTTATAGATGGTTCAGGTTATACTCTGATGTGGTTACAAGCTGAAAACAAACTCTGCTAACTACAGTCTCTCTCAGGACTAGCCCTGAAATGAGGAGTGACAGGAAATCCTCCCAATGTTCAGAGATTTCGGGAGTGTGCTGATCATCTGCTTTATGTAGAGAGAGACACGTGGCTTGAGGCAAAAGTGTGTATGAGCTCATGGCAGTAGTGAATGACTTCACTGGTTGCTCAGAGGCCCGGGAAAGAAATATTAGAATATGGGAGGCCTGGGGGTATGGGGAGACATAGATCCATAGATCTACAGCAACAGACATGAAATGTGAAGATCTGTGCATCACATGCTAATGCCTGCTCCTAGCAGCCACCATGGGATAGGCACTGAACAGCAGGGGTGCACTAGGCAGAATGACCCAGCCAGCTGCTACCAGTCACCACAGGGCTGGCACCTCCTAAATGGAGTTTATTAATCCACTTAGGCTACAGCAAAATGCCACAAAAAATGTGGCTTCAACAACAGAAATTTGCTTTCTCACAGTTCTGGAGAAAGTCCAAAAATCAACCTGCCAGCAGGGTTGGTGTCTGATTGCAGATGGCTGCCTTCATCCTGTGTGCTCACATGCCCTTTCTTCAGTGCATGGGAGGTGGAGGGGAGGGCCGGCGCATGCAAGAACAAGTGCTCTCCATGTCTCTTATAAGAGCACTAATCCTTTTGGATCAGGGCCCAGCCCTTATGACCTCACTTAAACTTAATTACTTCCTTAGAGGCCCCATCTCTAAGACCAGTGGATCACCTGAGGTCAGGAGTTCAAGACCAGCCTGACCAATATGATGAAACCCCGTCTCTACTAAAAAAAAAATAAATAAATACAAAAATTAACTGGGCATGGCAGCATGCACCTGTAACTCCAGCTACTCAGGAGACTGAGGCAGGAGAATCGCTTGAACCTGGGAGGCAGAGGCTGCAGTGAGCTGAGATCACACCACTGCATTCCACCCTGGGCAACAGAGCAAGACTCTGTCTCAAAAAAAAAAAAAAAAAAAAAATCTTTACCTTCTCCCTGCACCATGCTGATGCCCAGGGGGCTGCTTGGAGGCTGCCTCTGTCTCACCTGCTGGGGTGCACAACCCAGATATTTCTTCTGTGTCCTCACCATGGTGGGTGAGAGGACTGTGGTATATTGAAACCTCCTAGGGCTCTATTCTGGGAATGCATCACAGCTTTCCTCTACCTTGGCTTCTTCATGCTTGTTGGGTATAAGAGGAAGCTGGGGAAAGCCTTTCTTTCTTTTTTTTGAGACAGAGTATCATTCTGTTGCCCAGGCTGGAGTGCAGTGGCACGATCTCAGCTCATGCAACCTCTGCCTCCTGGGTTCAAGCAAATCTGCCTCAGACTCCCAAGTACCTGGGATTACAAGTATAAGCCACCGGGCCGAGCTAATTTTTATATTTTTAGTAGAGATGGAGTTTCACTATGTTGGCCAGGCTGGTCTTGAAGTCCTGACCTCGTGATCTGCCTGCTTTGGGCTCCCAAAGTGCTGGGATTACAGGTGTGAGCCACCACTCCTGGGCCCATCTCTTTCCAGAAACTGAAGAAATCCCTCTTCATGCTGAAAGAGCTTACCAGCAAATTCAGGTAAAGCTTTTTCCCTCCTCCTACACCTCCTAGCCCTGCCCTATGTACCCAATGTCTGGGTTCAGGGGATGGAACTGGCTGTGCATACGGGGTCTTCCCAGAGACAGCCAGGCACAGAGGGATCCTGGGTCAAAAGTTTGCCCTTAGAGTGTGTCACAGGTCAAGTCACGGAAAGCAAGTCCCTCTTACAGGTCTGCAGGCCAAGCATGGGGTGGTCATGGGAGTTGGTGACAAGGTTGGGGGGTCAGAGGGGACCAGAAGGGGGTCAAGCTCCATGTTCCAGCGGAGAGGGAGAGTCTGGGCCTGGCCCTCCATGCTGTTGTTGCTGGGTGCTGGGTGCTTAGTGCCAGGTGCTGCTTGCATGGGACATGTGTGTCTCTGTATGTCCTGAGGCAGGTATGCCACGTTCGGCCTCGGCTGCAGCGAGTACCCTTAGTTTTAAGCCTTTCCTCATGACCTCATCCAGAAGTTGTCCCACCTGGGGGCCTCTTGATCACCTCAACGGGAGAAGAGGATGAGCTCAGTGGGCAGGAGGATACCTTCTGCAGCTGGGCCGTGCACATTTTCTAGGTCGATTCCCAGCCAGAGTTGCCTCACAGCAGGGACATGACAGGGGATCTTGTGAGGTAGGCTTATCGTGCAGGCCTTGAGGGACAGGCAGTCCGCGACTGGGTCATACGTGAGTCTGCACTTCTCTTCCTTGTTGTGCTCTGTCTAGATCACGTTCATTTTGATTTTGCGAGCCCAATTCCTTTGAGATGCTCCCCATGGGCCTTTGAGGCCATGTGTGTAGTCTGCATTCTCCATCTCCCATTATGTTCCTGGATCCAGAAGTAGAATTTGACCAATTTAGGGTGAACAATACAGGGGAACAGAAAGGAGAGAAAGGAAGGGAAATTCTTTGCAATCCTCTCGGACACCATGGACACAAGGAACAATTTCATCATGCCATATCATTGTAGGCAATCGCCAATTGCTTGGGATATGGAACAACTGGACTCTCATTCATAGCAGACTGGAGTGTAAAATAATCCAACTTAGAAAACGAGGCAGGGCGTGGTGGCTCACGCCTGTAATCCCCAGCACTTTGGGAGGCTGAAGTGGGAGGATCCCTTGAGTCCAGGAGCCTTGAGACCAGCCTGGGCAAGATCGGAAAACCCTGTCTCTACATACAATTTAAAAAACAAATTAGCCGGTTGTGATGGTGCACAGCTGTGGTCCCACCTACGTGGGAGGCTGAGGTGGGAGGCTCACTCGACCCTAGGAGGACAAGGTTGCAGTGAAGTGTCATCACACCACTGCACTCCAGCCTGGGCAACAGAGCAAGACTCTGTCTCAAAAAATTAAAAAATAAAAAGAAAGAAAAACTGCTTGGTGAGTTGTAATACAGTCAAATATCTACGTCTGTGTTCTGGCTTTTCTACTTCTAAAAAGTTAGCCAAGAGAAAGGAAAACATGTTTGTCTGTTTTGAACAGCTTTACTCACCGTAGCCCCAGGCTGGAAACAATGCAAATGGTCACCAACAGGAGAAAGGAGAAATGAATCTTGGTTTTCATACAACAGAGTGGCCCTCAGCAATAATAAGGAGTAGGCCACAGGAAACAGGAATGGGCCTCGCAATTGAGCGGAAGCCAGATCCAAACAGACACACGCTGTGAGAATTCCATTCGAGTCAAGTTGAACAACAGGCCAGAATGGCGTCACCCTTCGGGTCACTGACTGGGAGGGGCATGAAGGAGTCTTCGAGAGGCTGGAATTGTGCTGGATCTGGTTCTGGGTGGTGGTCGCACAGGTGTTTACCTCCATTAAAAATAGGCTGAGGCTGGGTGCAGCGGCTAACATCTCTAATTCAGCACTTTGGGAGGCTGAGGTGGGAGGATTGCTTGAGCCCAGGAGTTTGACACCAGCCCGGGCAGCGTGGCAAGACCTTGTCTCTACTAAACATCAACCAAATGAGTGGAGCATGGTGGTGCACGCCTGTAGTCCAAGCTACAGGGAGGCTGAGGCAGGAAGACTGCTTCAGCCTGGGAGGCTGAGGCCACAGTGAGCTATGATCGTACCACTGCACTCCAGGTTCGGTGACAGAGCAAGACCCTGTCACCAAACAAAACAAAACAACACTCAAACAGAAAACCAGGGTCTACATTTTCCTCTACCTAGACAATATCTCCGTAAAGTACTGCTAAAAGAAAAACTCTCCCAGAGCCCAAGGAGACACAGGCACAGCTCAGAGTTCCAGCAAATCAGCGCCTTAGCATCAGCTTGAGCCTGGGAGGTGAGTCACAGGTAAGCAGCTTCACTATTGAGTCCAGCCCATAAAGGAGGGCCCTGTGCACCAAGCCTTGCCTGGAGGGGCCGCGGTCATTCCTACTATCCATCAAAAGTTCAATGGCTAAACAATGTGTGCAAAATACATAAAATGTGCCAGGTGCAGTGGCTCACGCCTGTAATCCCAGCACTTTGAGAGGCCGAGATGGGCAGATCACAAGGTCAAGAGATAGAGACCATCCTGGCTAACATGGTGAAACCCCGTCTCTACTAAAAATACACAAAAATTCGCTGGGCGTGGTGGCAGGCCCCTGTGGTCCCAGCTCAGGAGGCTGAGGCAGGAGAATGGCATGAACCCGGGAGGTGGAGCTAGTAGTGAGCTGAGGTCGTGCCACTGTACTGCAGCCTGGGCAACAGAGCGAGATTCCCTCTCAAAAAAGAAAAAAAAGGAATCAAACTGGGTATGTGCCTTTAGAGGTATTGTACATTTTCAGCATTATAAATGAATAGAAATGAATAACAATACTTTGGTCCATAGATTTTTGGTATCTTAGCTAGTTTTGGATCTCTTCCACTAAAGGGATTGCCTCTTGAACCTTGTTAGGATTATAAGTACCGAAGGCAAACTGCCTGGGTTTGAATTTCCTTCTGTCCCTTGCACCCTTCCTGGATTCAAATCCTAGCTCTGCTTATTAAGTTTATTTAAGGGGATCATCTTTGAGCAAATGTCTTAGCTTTTGTTTTCCCAAGTGAATGGACACAATAGTTGCTACCTTGTGAAAGATTCATACAATTGACCAGCCTTTACCAAGTAGCATCAGTGTTCAGTTTTAGTCATTGGTGGTTCTGGATTTGGACTGTGAGGGGGTGCTGGGGTGGGGGGTGGTGTGTGTGTGTGTAGCACTTAATTGCAGGCAGAAAGGAAAAGATACTTTTGATAACCCAGAGGCAGCTTTTCTCTGCTTTTGTTTCAACAGGGAAGAAGGGAGTTTGGAGAGGGAAAAGAATTCTGTTCAATACTAAGCTCTCTTCCTCAAAATCAGAAGTATATAGAATGTGGAATAATTTACAGAATTTCTAGACTTCAACAATCTGATTTTTCTCTTAATTTGTTTTTATTTGTATAGGTTGAGACTGAGCTACAGTTAATCTGAGGCGACGTTCTGGATGCACTGGACAAACCCCTCATTCCAGCAGCTACCACTGGCAAGCCCAAAGTTTTCTATTATGAAATGTAGGTTCTATACTAACAACTAACAAGTGTACTTCAATAATTTTAAACACTCTCAGGAATACTTGCCTTTGTGTCTTTTTTTCTTAGACATTTCACATTATTTTCCTTATTAAATAAAACCAAAAATCCCACATAAATTAACTGAGGAGCCTCTAAATATCAACAAAATGATCACTTGAGAGACTAGAATTAAACAAGCAGGTGGTTCCAAGAAATCGCACAAGAGTATTAATCACAAAATAAACTTTCTTTTTCTTTTTTTTTTTTTTGAGACGGAGTCTCGCTGTGTCACCCAGGCTGGAGTGCAGTGGCCGCATCTCGGCTCACTGCAAGCTCCGCCTCCCGGGTTTACGCTATTCTCCTGCCTCAGCCTCCCGAGTAGCTGGGGCTATAGGCGCCCGCCACCTCACCCGGCTAGTTTTTTGTATTTTTAGTAGAGACGGGATTTCATCGTGTTAGCCAGGATGGTCTTGATCTCCTGACCTTGTGATCCGCCCATCTCGGCCTCCTAAAGTGCCGGGATTACAGGCTTGAGCCACCGCGCCGGGCTAAACTTTCTACATGAAGCATTCAGCCAGCACTGTGCAATGTGTTGTCCCACTCTGATACGTTCTGTTCTGTTTAAAAAACAATGAGTAGGTCGACCTTGGTGGCTCACGCCTGCAATCCCAGCACTTTGGGAAGTCGACGGAGGCGGATCAGGAGGTCAGGAGATTGACACCCATCTGGCTAACACGGTGAAACTCTGTCTGCACTAAAAATAAAAAAAAATAAAAATAAATAAAAAAAAAATTTGCCTGGCGTAGTGGAGAGAGCCTGTAGTCCCAGCTACTACAGATGCTAAGGCAGGAGAATAGCATGAACCCAGGAGGCAGATATGCAGCGAGCGGAGATGGCGCCACTGCACTCCAGCCTGGGCGACGGAGAGACTCCGTCTCAAAAACAACCAACCAAAGATACCAAAAAAAAAAAAAAAAAAGGCAGGGCGCGGTGGCTCATGTCTGTAATCCTAACACTTTGGGAGGGCGAGATGGGCAGATCACGAGGTCAGGAGATTGAGACCATCCTGGCTAACACGGTGAAACCCCATCTCTACTAAAAATAGAAAAAAAATTAGCCGGGCGTGGAGGCAGACGCCTGTAGTCCCAGCTACTCCAGAGACTGAGGCAGGAGAATGGTGTGAACCTGGGAGGTGGAGGTTGCAGTGAGCCGAGGTCCTGCCACTGCACTCCAGCCTGGGCAACAGAGCGAGACTCCATCTCAAAAAAAAAAGGAAGCAAACTGGGTATGTGCCGTTAGAGGTGGTGTACGTTTTCAGCATTTTAAATGAATAGAGATGAATGGCAAGAGTTTCTTTGGTCCATAGATTTGTGGTATCTTACCTAGTTTTCGATCTCTTCCACTAAAGGGATTACCTGTTGAACATTGTTAGGAATGGAAGCACTGAAAGCAAACTGCATGGGTTTGAATTTTGTTCTGTCCCTTGCACCCTGCCTGGCTTCAAATCCTAGCTCTACTTACTAACTTCTTTTAAGGTGATGATCTTTGAGCAAATGTTGAGCTCCTGTTTTCCCAAGTAAATGGACACAATAGTTGCTACCTTGTGAAGGATTCATGTAATTGACCAGCGTTTACCAAGTAGCATCAGTGTTCAGTTTTAGTCATTGGTGATTCTATATTTGGACTGTGAGGGGGTGTTGGGGTGGGGGGTGGTGTGTGTGTGTGTGTTTAGCACATAATTGCATGCAGAAAGGAAAAATACTTTTGATAGCCGAGAGAGGCAGCTTTTTCTCTGCTTTTGTGTCCAAGGGAAGAGGGGAGTTGGGGAGGAGAGGGAAAGGAATTCTGTTCAATACTAAGCTCCTGCCTCAAAATCAGAGGTACATAGAATGTGTAATAATTTACAGAATTTCTAGATTTCAATAATCGTTTTCAAGTTTATTTTATGTTTTCAGGTTGAGACTGAGGTAAAGTTAATCGGTGACGTTCTGGGTTGTACTGAACAGACACGTCATTCCAGCAGCTACCACTGGCAAGTCCAAGGTTTTCTATTGTAAAATGTAGGTTCTACGCTAACAATTAACAAATTATTGCTAATAATTTAAAAACTCTCAGGAATATTGACTTTGTTTCTTTTTATTTCTGAGACATTTCATATTATTTCCTTATTAACAACGAAAATCCACTGAAATTAAGAGTGAGGAGCCTCTAGATATCAACAAAATTATCACTTGATGAGCTAGAATTAAACAAGCAAGTGGTTCCAGAAATGCCTAAAGTGTATTAATCGTTAAAATAAACTTTCTACATGAAACATTCAATGGCACTGTGCAATGTGTGGCCGTTTGAGGAGGAATGAGATAGGTCATGAAAGCAAAAGAATATAAGTAAAGCAAAAGCTAATGCAGTTTTATAATAGCCTGACCATCTTTTTATTCCAACATCAATTATCCTTCTAACATTAAACAATTATTTTTTAATAAAAGTTGGAAACCTACATAGAAGAAAGTCATGATTCTAAAAAGGCCAACTTTTAATCTTACATTTTCCTTTCTAGTATAGAACCTACATTTCATAATAGAAAACCATGCTGCTGGAATGAGGTGTCTGGCCAGTGCATCCAAAACGTCGCCACAGATTAACTTTAGCTGTCTCCACCTGAAAAAATTAAAAATAAATTGTAAAAACTCAGAGTGTTTCAGTCTAGAAATTCTGTGAATTATTACACATTCTATGTACCTCTGGTTTTGTGGACGAGAGCTTGTATTAAAGAGAATTCCTATCCCTCTCCAAACTCCCTTCTTCTCTTTTGACACAAAAGCAGAGAAAAGCTGCCTCTGGGTTATCAAAAGTATCTTTTCTTTTCTGACTGCAATTAAGGGCTACAGGCACACACCACCTCCCACCCCAGCACCCCCTCACACTCCAACTACAGAATCACCAATGACTGAAACTGAACACTGATGCTACTTGGTAAATGCTGGTCAATTACATGAATCCTTCACAAGGTAGCAACTATTGTGTCCATTGACTTGGGAAAACAGGAGCTCAACATTTGCTCAAAGATCATCCCTTTAAAAGAACTTAATAAGCAGAGCTAGGATTTGAACTCAGGCAGAGTGCAAGGGACAGAATAAAATTCAAACCCAGGCAGTTTGCCTTCAGTACTTACATTCCTAACAACGTTCAACAGGCAATCCCTTTAGTGGAAGAGATCCAAAACTAGTCTACCAAAAATCTATGGACCAAAAAAACTATTACCACTCATCTCTATTCATTTATAATGCTGAAAATGTACAGCACCTCTAAACGCATATAGCCAGCTTGCTTCGTATTTTTATTCCTTTTTTTTTTTTTTTTTTTTTTTTTTTTTTTTTCAGACTGAGTCTCACTTTGTCCCTCAGGCTGGAGTGCAGTGGTGCGAACTCAGCTTACTGCAAGCTCTGCCTCCCGGGTTCATGCCATTCTCCTGCCTCAGCCTCCCGAGTAGCTGGAACTACAGGCACCCACCACCATGCCTGGCTAATTTTTTTTTTCTATTTTTAGTAGAGACAGGGTTTCACCATGTTAGCCAGGATGGTCTCAATCTCCTGTCCCCGTGATCCACCAGCTTTGGCCTCCCAAAGTGGTGGGATTACAGGTGTGAGTCACTGTGCCCGGCCGCTTGCTTCCTATTTTCTATGAACTCATGGCACTACTGTTGGACCTTTCTAGGTTCCTCTCATGCTCCTGGAACATCCTTTCCACTGTAAAACATTTGCTCACCCTTTCTTCCATAATTGCATCCTTATCTTAGCTAAACAAAACTATTTTCTGAATCAACTATCTCCCTGATGGCTCTTCAAATAGAGACTGCTGTAGGAGACGAAAGGTTTCCATGTTCTCCTAGCTCTTCACATACTCAGTGACTCCTCTCCTGTTACTCGAAACCCTTCCTACTTACAAGCTGATATTCTACATTCTATTTCTCAGTTTCTGTCATCAGTAGATCTCTAGGCCCCTCTCCCACATTCAGCCAACCTATCCAATACCTGAGATCACACCAAGGTGTGGTGTGGCCACGTTCCAGTCAACAGAGTTCTTTGCTTTCTACTCCAAGACTTGCACTTGTCCGTATCCCTAACTGTGCTGCTCCATACTAGAAGTCTTACACTGTAATGCTCCACTCTTGGCCCATGGCTTCGTCTTTTAGTTCCTTTTCTCTTCTTGTTTCTATTTAGGGACTCATCAAGACATCTACACTCTTCTCTCTTGGTTTCTTTTCCTTCCTTCCTTCCTTCCTTCCTTCCTTCCTTTCCTTCCTTCCTTCTTTCTTCTTTCTTTCTGTCCTTCCTTCCTTCCTTCCTCTTTTCCTCCTTCCTTCCTTCCTTCCTTCCTTCTTTCTTTCTTTTGCATGTATCTCATCTAAGACATCCAGACTGGAACTTTTCACATCTTCTCCAAATGTATCAGTTGCTCTCTTTGCTTCCTGCTCCCTTTCGTAGCTAGCCCAAGTCCCACAGTGTAGCTCATGGACTTCTTTCTTCACCTCTTTCAGCTTTCTCACTTCCTCATTCCTCTGGGACACAAAACTTGTCTATTGGTCATCAAAATTCTTTGACCCAACATATTTCATGGTAATGGTAACATCAATCCCAGCTTACAACTTTACTTTTAGAGACAGGGTCTCACTTTTTTGCCCACTACTGCAGCTTCCAGGAGAAAAAGTTACTCACCTTTGCCCTGAAATATTCTATAGCCTAATCCACGTGAGCAAAAGACAAAAATCTACCAAGATGTAAAATGTGTACTATATATACAGTCATCTGAGCACTAGACTGTGACCTCAAATGCCAACGACTATGGCCAAATTACTAACAGACATAAGCCTGAGAACTAAGCCAGACACTCAAACAAGCCTCCCTTTTCAGAGACATTTTCTAGAACCATAAAAATAAAAGGCAAAAATTAGGACATATTCAGGTAACAACAACCTCCTTCCCCCAGATAATTTCTGTTGTATAAAACCCAAAGATTAAAAACTATGACATTGGATTAAAAAAACTTGAGTCTTTCAATAAAAAAAAGAATGAGACAAATTTAACCAAAAACACTCATCATTTTTCTTGAAAATACAATAGTTCCCTTTTACCTGAGAGGGATCCATTCTGAGACCCCAAGTAAATATGTTGAAACCATGGATAATAGCAAATCATATATAGACTATATTTTGTTCTGTACATACATACTCATGGTAAAGTTTAATTTATAAATTAGGCACAGTAAAAGATGAATACCAGAACAACTGTAACATACTCTAATAGAAGTTATATGAACGTAATCTCTTTTTCTCTCAAAATATCTTATTCTGCTGTACCACTGGTAACTAAAACTGTGGATAAGGGGGGACTATGGTACAACAGTCTCACCATTTGCCGGTATTTCCGAATCATCTTTAGCTTGTCTTCTCTTCCCTTGTTTCCCTCTTTCTGTTCAAGGCTGCTGATTCTTCTCCAGGAGGCTCTTCTAGCTCCAATCACATTCTTACATGTAACAGAGAGGAGGTTTCTTTCTTCAGCTGTCAGCTCCACATCCATCCCTGCTACTTTCTTCATTGACTCCACCATTTCTATAAGGGAGAAGCAAAATCTGTACACCTGCAGAATTAGCACCACATGGAAGCTGCCGAAGGGTTTTCTGCCTGTGTCCTCTGGAGGGGTGACATCATGTCTCCCCTGGACAGGAGCCCATTAAGCAACACTTGGAGGAGTCAAGGAGTGCCACACCAGAATGTGGGGGCCAGTGACGTCAGGGAGTGCTCGGCAGCAAGTCCCAAGGTCCTCAGGACGCCCCAGGGCCTTCCTTGGAAACCGTACTGCTGTCACTGCCCTGGCACCACGGGCCTGTGATGAGAATGCAGCCTGAGCGATCTACAAACTGCCTTCAGGGTCTCTCTTCCATTGTCCTGGTGAAGAGCACAGCCCTGATCCATGCAGGCCTCCTGACCCACACCCTTGTGTTCTCTCCCAAACACATTTCCTTATCTGTTCAATATGGACAGGCTGAGAAGGCTAAAAATTTCCCAAATGTTTAAGTTCTGCTTCCCTTTTGATTATAAGTTCTGTCTCTAAATCATTCCTCTTTTCTTTCATTTTCCTAGAAACATTCAAGAGAATGAAGGTACTCCTTCAATACTTTGCTTAGATATTTCTTCTGCCAAATTTCAGGTTCATCACTCACAAGCTCTGCCTTCCAGAAAACACTAGGAGCACAATGCAGCCAAGTTCTTTGTCACTTTATGACAAGCATCACCTTTCCTCCAGTTTCCAATAACATGTTCTTCATTGCCATCTGAGACTTCATCTGGATGACTTTTCCCTTTCATATTTTTATTTTTTTAAGAGACTGAGTCTCCCTATGTTGGCCAGGTTGGTCTTGAAGTCTCATCCTCAAGCGATCCTCCCATCTTGGCCTCCCAAAGTGCTAAGATTCCAGGCATGAGACACCATGCACGAACCCCTCCATATGCTACCGACATTCTGTCCGGCTCTCCTCTTCTGAGCCCTGGCCAGAGTCACCCTTAACCAAGAGTCACAGGGAGAAGACGGCCACCCACACGCCAAGAGACAGGCCTGGAACAGAGCCTTCCTGCACAGCCTCAGAGGGACCCACCCTGCTTGATCTTGGACTCATGGCCTCCAGGACTGTGAGACAGTAAGATTCTGTTGTTGAGGGTGCCCAGTCTGTGGTCCTGTAAAACAGCCCTAGGAAACTAACACAGCCTGTTAGCCCACAGATGGTGAAGGGATGGAACGCGCAACGGAGCTCCAGATTTACTGTCTACAGCTCCCAAAGTGCACTACGGGACCCTCGGGTGGGTGTAGGTATGCAAGATAATTTTGGGTGGTGCAGGATGAATAATTTCAATTGACATAAAAATGTGTGTATCTTGCTGGGTAAATCAGTGGTCCTGACCTGTTAGGAACCAGGCTACACAGCAGGAGGTGAGCAGTCAGCCAGTGATCAAAGCTTCATCTGTAGAAACAGCTGCTTCCCATCCCTCGCATTACCCCATGAGCTCTGCCTCGTGTGAGATGATCAGTGCCGTTATATTCTCACAGGAGCATGAACCCTACTGTGAACTGCTCATGCCAGGGATCTAGACTGAGTGTTCCTTATGAGAACCTAATGCCTGATGATCTGTGACTGTCTCCCATCACAGATGGGACCACCATGTAGTTAAAGGAAAACAAGCTCAGGGCTCCCACTGATTCTATATTATGGTGAGTCGTGTAATTATTTCATTATATATTACAGTGAAATAATAATAGAAATAAAGCACACAATAAATGTAATGGGCTTCAATCACCTCCGCATTATCCCTTCCCCTTCTCCCAGGTCCGTGGAAGAGTTGTCTTCAAGATAACTGGTCTCTGGTGCCAAAAATTTGGGGACCAATGATTTAAATGTTTGTAAGAATAGTTAAGGAAGTTAAGCTTTACATGCTACAAAAATACAGGTTTAAATGCTAATAAAAATGGGTGCAAATAAACACTCTTTCTGTGGTCAAGGGAATCTTAACCATTCTATCAGAAAGACTTGCTGCTTGGAGCTGCAGCTGCCCTCCCACATCTTGTCCACTGTAAACCCTGTACCACCGCACCCCCACCGTGCCCCCACACACATGCACGGATGCACATGCAGCAAATGCATTCAAAGATGTACGTAACCTGCACACACACCACTTTTCGGATGTGCATGCACATAAGTGCATTCACGTGGCAGCCTGCACCACCGCACACACACACACCTGGATGTTACATGCATAAGTGCATTCATGTACCATGCCTGCACACACACGCACACTGTGCACGCACCTGCGCAGCACACACACACACAGATGCATACATAAAGAATATGTATTCACGTGTGCAATACCTGCACACCTGCAGAACTTAATACAGCCACATACACACAGCCATGTATGCTCTGCTATAAATACCTTGGCCATACGCCACACACACACACCTGAACACACACACACACACGGACACACACCTGGGACACACACACGCACGACTGTGGCCCCTTCTGTGCCCTCACTAAGTTATTGGGAATCGTTGCTGCAAGATGAGACAACTCAGACCCCTCGATTTCTCCTGGGGTGTTTGCCCTGGTCTTATTCTCTGCGGACCAATGCTTCAGTTAGCAGCTCGCGGTTCTCCCTCTTGCTGGACGAGCCAGGAGACCGGCACATACTTTCGGCTGCTTAGGGCTCAAGCCAAGTTCGCAAGCTTCCTGGGGAGCCTCGTGAGATGAAGGCACTGCACAGCCTCCCTAAAAGGCATTATAGAGCTTTTTCCTGGATCATGGGCCCAGGAAGGCGATAGGTGAGACATCACAGTTCATCAGAAGACACAAGCAAACTCCAGTGAGAAAGGGCAAGGATCAAAGGTTTTACTCTCTCGGAGAAGGAGTTCTCGGGCTATAAGCAGCAGGCAGAAGACTTCATTGCATGTAGCAGTGAAGTGTGTGAGCTCTAGTTTCACTGGGAACTGAGATCAACAGTGTCCTGACCCCCTACTCATGCTCGTCTCTCCCTGTCTCTCTCTTTGCCTTTTGTGTCTCTCTCCCTATCTCTCTTGCTCCTTTTCCTCTCAACCTCCTCTGTCTCTCTCCCTATCTCTCTTCCTCTCTCTCTCTCTCACTCCCTTCTTTCCATCTCTCTTTCTCTCTCCTTCTTTTCCACTTCTCTCTCCCTCCTCATCTCTCTGCCTGCCACTGTTCAGGCTCCTGGGGCCCCATGTGGATGGGCGGACACAGGACTCCTAGGCTACCCGTCAGAGCGCAAGCACAGGGCTGCAGGCCCTTGGTCCTCCACCTCCCAGCATCCTCAAAATGAGGGGTGTGGGGTGTGCCCGTGCTCTCCTGGGTGGGCGCCCCACACTCCAGGAAGCAGAAACTGCAAGTCACAGCTGGCTTGAGTGGCGCACCCATGGGCCTGCCAGCTTGCATCATGCCATCTGCTGAGGCCAAAGCAGAGGACAGCAGCCCAGGCCGGTCTCTGCAGCAGGGTGGGGGTAGGGGGTGGGCATGGGGTTAAGGAGTGGGGGATGGGGAGCTGCATGTCTGCAAACTGGCCCCTGGCTGGTTTCCTATCCTTCATTCTACCATGCAAGGCCTGTCCCACCCCTGCCCCTGTCTCCCACCACCTCCACCCCTAGGCTGACCCAGATCCAGGCTCCAGAGGTCTCCCAGGATCAGGAACTAAGGGCAATCACTGGGTTCCACAGCCTCTAGTCCATGAGTCAGCCACCCCTCTGTGTGCTGACAAACCTTGGCTCTCATGCCCCACCCCAAGCCAGGACACACCTCCATCCTCCACCAGCATTATTCCACCTCTTGATTTTAGCCCTCACAGCCCTGCTTCCCTGAGAATGCTTGCTTGCCCCTCAGCTGGTCCAGGCAAGCTGAGCCAGCACCTGGCCCCACCCTTCCTGGGGGGGCCCTCTACTATCTGCTTGTCCAGATGTCTTCACCTGGCTTTACCAAGCTACAACAAATAACAGGGATGAGCCTCTGGCCTCTGCCAGGAAGATTTGCCAAAGTACTCTCTATTTAGAAGCAGGAACAGTAATGGGGCCTAAGAAAGACCCCAGGATGGTCACCCAAGCAGCAAGAAGGGCCAGGAGCCCAGTTTCCTGCCCTTACCCTGGGAGGACGTGGCCAGGGCTCCACAGGGTCATGGAGAGGGGTGGGTAGGAGAGCAGATCCAACCTCCTCTTGAGGAAGCAGCCACCACCCCCAGGAAGCAGCAGATGGGGGCGCACAGGCAGAGCCCCCGGTGCTGTAGAGCAGGCCCAGCAGATCTGTACTCAGCCTCAGCCCTGGGGAGCTGCAAGACATGCTGAGACCCTGATAGGTTTGGATCTGTGTCCCAAATCCATCGCTCCTGTGTCAAGGGATGAACCTGGTGGGAGGGGATTGGATCTGGGGACAGTTTCCCCCCGTGCTGCTCCCCTGAGAGTGAGGCAGTTCTCAGGAGAGCTGATGGTTTCAAAGTGTGGAACTTCCTCGTTCTCCACTCACTCCCTCCTGCCGCCTTGTGAGGAAGATGCCTGTTTCCCTTCGCCTTCCGCCATGATTGTAAGTTCCCTGAACTGCGAGTCAATTAAAACTCTTTGCTTCGTAAACTACTCAGTCTCGAGTATTTCTTTACAGCAGTGTGAAAACAAACTAATACCCCTTCCCTGAGGTGCTTTCTCCTTAGGCATCCAGCTACCCCATGCTCCTGTTCTACTCCCTGGTCTTTCTTTTGCACTCATGAGGCCCAGGTGATCCACATGGCCAGCCCCAGCCCCATCCTACTGCACACCGGTGTGGCTGCTGGAGAGGCCGCACTCCTTTCCTCACCCCGAGGGGGCCTGATATGCTCTTTGGATCCAGGAGGAAACTGACCCCCTATTCTCACACTGGTGCAACTTCTTCCAAGACCTCAAAGCTGGATAACGTGAGTCAGTCTTTTTTAATGTCTTCACTTGCTAGGGCTGTCACTGGGACAGTCCTAGAGAGTGGTGCCAATGGATAAATGGATGAACGAATGGACAGTAGTCCAGGGACGATGTCCCTGTCTGTACTGACCTGGGTCCTTCCTCCAATAAGAAGCCTTCCTGAGTGAGTTTATATAGTCATCCCTTGGTATCCATGAAGGATTAGTTCTAGGGTCCCGGGGATGCCAAAATCCATGGATGCTCAAATCTCTGATATAACATGGCCTAGTATTTACATATAAGCTATGCACATCCTCCCATAGACATTAGACCATTACTAGATTATTTATGACACGTAATGCAATGCAGATGCTACATAAATGGTTGGGATACTGTATTCTTTAGGGAATGATGACAAGAACAAAGTCTGCACATGTTCAGTAGAGACATAACCATGCAATTTATTTTCTGAGTATTACCATCAGCTGTTGCTGAATCCTAGTCTGGGGAGGCTCGGATATGAGGGCCAAGTGTGCTTTGAGAGTAGGGTGGGTGAGGTTGCTAATGAGTACAGGGGAGCAGGTGTGGAATCAGAGGTCCCTGCATTGGGGGCATCTGGACGCCTATCTTGAGACTTGAGACTCCGTTGGAGTGGCACAGGCTAGCTGAGTCCAGGTCAAGTTCACCCCTTGAAGCTTCATTTTGTCCAAACTCGTTCTGGACCCTGGAATTTGGCATCCCCTAGGCCTGGCAGGAGGACAGATGAACCAGATTTTAGATAACATGTCTGGAATGGTGAGGCCCTACTGTGTGCGGCACTTTCCCCTCAGGATCCTCTAGCTAGAACATTCAAGGGTCATGGTGAAATGCAGTTAAAATATCAGAATTTTAAAAAGATACCATTAGAGACACGAAATGCACCATTAAGTAATAGTAGTAGCATTTGTATTCTGAGATTCAACAGTAGTGGTGACTTCCCTCCATCCTTATGTGTATCCCACCACCCTGGGGCGAGGAGGGCTGAGGGGTTGCGAACACCGTGGATGCTCTGATACTGGTCCTGGGCCTCGGGGTGACAGTGATGAGGAACTGGGTGCACACATGAGTGGGGCAGCCAGGCCACCTGGCCACAGAAGGCACACACACGTGCACAGATTTACCCATGTACAGGTGTGCATGCACACAAACACACACATTGCGAGGCAGGCATGTGGCCGCCTCCAGGCAGCGGAGGACCCTGACTCTGGGCCCTGCTGACAAGGGCAAGGCCCCACTGTGATGCGTGCCATGACCTCAGAATGTCACTGGTGCTTAGCTGTCGCTCTCGGCCTGCCTCTGTGTTTCGGCAGTTACACACAGGCACAGTGACATCAGCTACCTGCACAGTGGTATCTGGGACCAGTTTGTGGACTCAAAGGTTTTTCTACCTGGGAGGCATAACGCGAGCCAACTGATTCATCAGAATCAGGTGAGTGTGACCTGCTCCTGCCTCCCAGGCTGACTTGGGGATGGTGGCTATGCTGTGGTGTTGGCCTCTGGGCAGCTAGAGGTCATCCTGAGCACTCAGGTCCTTGGTTCTACACTGCCAGTGTAGACGGTGTGCTTTTCGTCCTCATGAGGTGGCTTCATAGAGTGAGTGCTGTTCCTAATTGTACCCATTACCGACAGGTGAGACGTCTACCAGGGTCAGAGGCGGTTGCCGTGCAGGTCAGACAGGACCCTGGGTTTTGCTCTCAGCCCACTGCAGTGTAAGCTTGACTGTTAACGGAATTCAGGCCTGAACCCTGTGACCTCCCTGCCCTAGATCCCAAGTCTTCCCAGGTTTCCTATCCCGATGGGGCAGAGCCTGGCCCTGGCAGAGCAACTGGGATGGATCCACTGTGGGTGGGGGCGATAGGAGGTCTCCATTTTGCCCTAAACTGGGTCCTGATGGTGGCAGTGGGCCTCACTGAACACACATGGTCCCTTATCCTGGGGAACCTTCTGCCTTTGGGTAGCTGTGGAAAATGAAGGAGCCCTGGAGGGCTGGCTGGGGGGAGACCATCTTCCCTTCTGTTCAAAGGGGTCCAGGCACTGGGGTTCTCTTTCCGCATGTTTCCTTTGCTCTGTCTGGTCCTCCTCTCGAGGCTGCCTCCTTTTGCTTTGAGTGTTCCCAGGAGGAACTGTCCATCCAGGTATTCTCCGGGACCAAGGACCCACTGTCCTTCCTCAGTGACCCAGGAAAATGAAGCCCCTCCTGTAGGGACAGCTAGAATGGTGGAGTCCACAGTCCCTCCCAAGTGACGGTTTCCACTAGCACAATAGATCATTTTCATCCCCCAAACCGAACACCCTCCTGCTCAACTGGCATTATTCCTAAAGTGGCTTCTCTGTTCA
The DNA here is from genome assembly GCF_008728515.1 of Papio anubis. Taxonomy (NCBI): domain Eukaryota; kingdom Metazoa; phylum Chordata; class Mammalia; order Primates; family Cercopithecidae; genus Papio; species Papio anubis. The sequence continues at coordinate 17,609 of NW_022167290.1, read as the reverse complement.
GACTGAAGGGCCACGGGAGCCAAAGTGATGAGTGGAGTAGAACAGAGCAGTCAGGAGAGATCTTGTTCCCTGTAGGAAACTGGGCATCTCTGTGGTCCCTGAGCATCCCAGGAGGCCGATTGTACAGCGACCTCTGGTCGCTGACCTCAGTCTCCCTCCACATCCCTGGAATAGCCCATCATGGGCCCTTCACCCTTGGCAGGTGGACACGATTCAACCTGCTGGGGCAGGTGTGTCCCCATTTCATGGCAATTGGGGACGACGGGATTCTCTGTCCAGGTCCCACTGTCCTCAAGTCCTTGGGATGATGCCCACCCCTGCTTGGGACTGGAGACTCCAGAGACTCATGCAGGTGTGGGACACTAGGTCTGGCGCCTTTTTACCCGGGGGCGGTGGTGGAATGGGGGTTACGCAGCCAGTCAGCATCTGGGAGCCTGGCGGGAATGGTTCAGGTGTTCTCCGAAGCTCTCAAGTACAATGTAACTTTTAGATGATTTTGTCTCACAGGATGGTAATCATAGAGGATGCAGATAGTTTGTGGGCACAGGAGCGAGAGAATATCATCATGAACTATGAGAAGGTACAGGTCGGTCTGCTCCTTGGAGGGAGGCCTCTTCCAGTGCGCCCTGGTCAAAGGGTCCTGGGCTCCCTAGGAGCACAGAGTGGGCACGGGTGGCCACTACCCCCAGGCCCTTGCACCCTTTGCCTTGGACCCCTCACCAAGCCTCCCTCTGGGTTACAGGGACACCGAGCTGGGCTGCTAGAGGACATGGGGCCTGAGCCTGTTGGAATCTACAACAACATTGATCGCTTTGGGATTGTGCAGTGAGTCCTCTGTGCTCCCCTCACCCCTGGCTTTCTGTCTCAGCTCAGGGATGGGTTTGCTTTCAGAAAGGTCTTTCTGAGGCAGGACTGCCTGCTTGGGTCAGAGCCAACCTCCTTTTCAGGAGTCAGAACTCTCCCCAGCTCCCCACAGGGGTCCAGCCAGGTTTGCTGATAGGCCCAGGGTTTGAGGCCCATCCCAGGAAGCGGGTGGGAATGGAGACTGGGCTAGGTCAGGCCCTGGGCTCTCAGTTCTGTCCCAAGTCAGCACAAGAGGAGGCGGAGACTGGCCGAGGTCTGGCATGTCTCTGCCAAACAACTCCAGTGAAATCCAATGGTTGTGGCTACAGGGTGAGGGACGCCTGGCCTAGCCTCAGGGCTGTTGTCCAGCAGGTCTCTGAGGGCCCACCTGCCCCTGTCCTCCCTCATTTCCCTAGAGATACAGCCCTCACTCTCCCCATGGGGAAGGGGGAATGGCGTGGGAACTATGGGAGCGGTGGCCCTAGGAGAATGGGGGAGAGGATGGGCAGGGCCCCGTTATGGGTATTTCTTGGTGAGGCCAGGGAGGCAGCAGGGCTTGTGGCTAGAGACCCTGGGCCTGGTGCTGGGAAAGGACCTGGGGCCACGTAAGAGGAGCCCAGCCAGGAGGCCATCCCTTAGGGTTCATAGGATGGAGAGACAGAGGATCCCGGGGGAGGTAGGGTAGGAGGGAGCTGATGAGCGGTGCCACTTCTGAAACGCAGGGTGTGTGGGTCAGGTGCAGCAAGAGGCAGGTGCTGGGAGTCAGAACCTGCAAGGGCCTTGGGGCTGTCAAGTGGGATGGGCCCCTGGTGCACCAGGAGTACACCGGGCAGGTCTCAGGGCAGGCTCCCTTGACCCCGGTGGGGTGATGCAGTCACTCCCTGAGGGACTCCTGTGAGGGCCCTGTCGCCCACCCTGGGCGGCCCCCATCCCATCTCAGGCCTGACCTTTCTCAGCTCCAGCAGAAAGCACCACCTCCAGTCCAGGACAGGCAGCCCCATTGTGCAGCCTGACCACCCCCCACGCCAGGGGCCCCAGTAACCCCGGCCAGGCTGGCCCCACACTCCTTCTTCTCCCAGGTCCTGCCCCTCCTGGGAGTCAGCCCCACAGGAAGGCCCTTGTCCTCCCTTCCCTGTGTCTTTTCCTGGACTGAGCCCTGAGCTAGATAGGGACAGAGCCTGTCCTTTCTGGGAGTTGGGTCCCAGTCTGGGGGAACTCCAGGCCCTGTGCAGGTCCTCAGTTCTGCCTGGGTTGCCTTACAGTGAGACAGAGCTGCCTCCTGCCACTGCTCGGGAGGCGAAGGTAAGAGCCTGATGCATGGGGAGGGGACTGGACCAGGGATGTGGGGACTGGGCAGGTGGTCGGTGAGGCAGAGGAGGCAGCTGGCCTGGGCGGTGGCGGGTGAGGACAACACGATGTCCCTGGGAGGGGCAGCAGTCCCTGCTGGATCTGACCCCAGGTTGCTGTAACTTTGGCAGCTTGATAAGATTCCAAAGTGAGAACCACAGTTGTGGCTTGGGGGTGGCTGCCCGCCTGTGTCAGGACCCCACCTAGAGGCTGGGACCTGACCTAAGACTGTTGTGTCTGTGGCCTGAGGATGGCACGTCCCGGGGTCCCAAAGCCAGCCCACTGGTGCTCATTTGCTCAAAGGCTCTCAGCCCTTAGGGTCTGCCCTTCCCTGGTTCCCTTCAACTGGGTCCACCAGGGCTCCAGAGCCCAAGACCCAGCATCCACGGGCGGCTCTGGGAAGCCTGGCAGCTCCCCTAACGCCAACATTCCTCATTTGACAGCAAATGTGGCGAGAGATAACACGAAAGAGCAAGTGGATGGAAATGCTGGGACAATGGGAGACATATAAGAACAGTAAAAAGGTAATGTGTGGAGGGAGAGGCCCCGGAACCACTTTCTGCAGAGACAGGGGACAGGCACGCATGGCTGTGGCCTGGCACCGTCAGCCTCTCAGAGGGTGGGTGGCACACTGTCCTCACCCAGAGGACTGCAGGCCTGGTCGGTGGTTTGCCTGCCTATTCGTGCAAGCGTCACCTTGCTGGGAGGGAATCTGAATCTAGGGCTGGGACCACTCGGAGCTCAAGGCTAGGGATGTCCTGGTGACCCAAAGGAAGGAAAAGGTTCAGATCACAGTCCCGACTCTGAGTGTCCATCCACTCTTTCAATCCTGGGAAGGGAGACTGTGTCCCAGCTTAATGTCACCTCTAACGAGGAATCACGGGGCCAAAACCAACCATTTCCAGAATCCTCGGGCTCTGGTCCTCACTGGGGTCGCCCCGTGGCCTGTGACACCAGGTTGTTTTCTGCCCACAGCTGATAGATCGAGTATATAAGGGCATTCCCATGAACATCCGGGCCCAAGTGTGGTCAGTCCTGCTGAACATACAGGAAGTCAAGTCGAAAAACCCCAGAACATACAAGGTACGCTCAGCCGGAGCACAACAAACAGGACAGGCCGTGTCAGGGGCCCAGGTCTCCAGCTGGAGGGAGCATCAAGCCCAGCCTGGGGGGTGGGTGGGATGGTCAGGTGCACATCCTGGGCACGGACGGTGACATAGTCACCACAGACAAACTCGGCTCTGGTGACCCTCCCCGGCTTCAGTAACAAGCCAAAAAGCAGCTTTGTGCACAAGGAAACCTTCCTGCTTTCCTTCCTTCCCGGAGTGCTGACTGTGGGCTGACTGCCATTTGGGGCCGGGAGTCTTCCATCTGTTCTGAGGCTGCTTCCTCCTCTTGGCCCTGCCCTACAGGTCATGAAGGAGAAGGGCAAGAGGTCATCTGAACACATCCACCAGATTGATGTGGACGTGAGCGGGACACTAAGGAATCACATCTTCTTCCGATATCAATACGGAGCCAAGTAAGCCTATGGGAGCCACAGGGTCTCAGCAGAGATGGAGTGAACGAAAGGGATGGGGGCTTCCCCGGAGAAGAGGCCAGGGTCACCCAGGAGGGATGACAGAGCTGCCAAGACCTCCCCTGACCCAGGGAGCAGCTGGCACCATGAACTGAGCACCTGGTTCCAAGCCCTGGGCCAGACTGGAACATGTGGGGCCAGAACCCAGGAGGATCCTGAGGAGACAGAAGGCAGCAAACAAAATCATGCACAATGGTGAAAGGTGCTCTCCCTGACCCACGGGGACCCACGGGGACCCATGGTAGGACCCACGGGAGGGTGGCAGGATGGAGGGCCCATGAGCCTCCCCAGGAAACACTGACAGCAGCAAATGCTGGGTGGACTAGGAGTCCTGGAAACTGTCATCCTGGTCTGCTGGGAAGGTGACATGGCACAGACACTTTGGCAGCCAGTTGGGCAGTGGCTCACAAAGCTCAATGGACTTGAACCGCACGTCCCCAGAGTGTCATAGATATTGAACCCACTGATTTGAAAACTGACATCCACATGAGACCTGCATGCCATGTTCACTGCTTGATTCATCGTCACTCACACACGGAGCCTTCGGGGACAGTCTTCAACATGGGAACGGGGAGAGCAAGGCTGGTCCTCCCTTCAAAAGGAAGACACAGTGAGAAAAGGGAATGAGCCAGTGATGCCCGCACGAACGTGGGTGGATCCTAGATGTATTTTGCTGAGGGAAAGAAGCCAGACTCAATAAGCTACCACAGTAGAATTCCCATTCCTGAGTCATTCTGGAAAAGGCCAAACCATAGGGACTGAGAAGCAGTCTGGGTGGCCGGGGGCTGAGGGATCAGGGAGAGGCCGGGTGCATAGGGGCCACCCTGGAGACTTGGAAGATGAAGGAATTGCTTCAGTAGGGGCTGGAGCAGTGGCCAGGAAACTCTGCACATTGGTTTAGAACCGTGGAGGAACTGTAAGGCCAAAGACTGAGCTGGCATGTGTGCAAACAAAAAAAAAATCATTCAGAGTGAAAAGGATCAGGCAAGTCACTGTACAACTGGGCTATCTGCATGTTACAGATGTGGATTTTACTGAAACATTTCCTCAAAGTCAAAGACCCTGAAGAGCTCACTGCTTATCTGGTGAATCATCTGAACCTGAAATGGGATTTGTTGTTAGGCTTTGTAGACAAACTGAAACTAACGGCATCTGCACAAAACAAACAAAAGCCTCATTTCTCTGTTTCCTAGGCAGCGCAAACTATTCTACATCCTCCTGGCATATTCGGAGCATAACCCGGTGAGTATTCCCCGCAGTGACATTCCCGGGCAGTATTTCCCTATTCACAGGAGTGGGTGTCTGGTGGGGTGTCGCTGCTTCTTTTAAAGTTAGTATTTGTGACCCCCGGGGATATAGGATGTAGGACTCCAGCTCACTGCTGGCATAAACCTCCCAGCAAGGGGGTGGCCTCTAGGGGTCAAGCTGAGACACAAAGGAGTCGGGGCCTGGACTCCTGGTGTCACCTGGGTCTGACCACCACTTCTCAGAACAAGAAATGACGCCCTCCTCCTGGGGCTGCCCCAAAGCTCAGGAGCTTGGCAGCGTCACACGCAGGACGGTGCTATCAGGAGACATTTTGGACAAGGTGCTGAAGTGCCTGATGGACTTGGCTCTTGTCATGAAATGAATTTGCATCCTGAGGAAGCCTCTTCTTCAGAGGAAGCCTCCCCAGTCACCTCTGCCCTCTCCAATGACATGAGTCCTCCCAGGTGACCTCAGTCCTCCCAGGTGATGCCCTTCCACGGTGACTCTGGCTCTTGCAGGGGGCGGGCTACTGCAGGGACCTGAGCCACATCGCAGCCTTGTTCCTCCTTTATCTGTCTGAGGAGGATGCATTCTGGGCACTGGTGCAGCTGCTGGCCAGGGAGAGGCACTCCCTGCAGGGTAGGTGGACAGCTGCCCCTGGGACCTCATGCAGCCAGACCCTAGGATGGCCACCCTGGCCAGGTAATCTTGGATTTCAACCAAGGTACCTTCCTTGTGTCGCCAGCTCCTTGGGAGTCTTTAGGATGTCTTTGCTGAGGGTCCCACAGGAGTCTGCAGCTGACCCCCAAAGCCAAAGTTAGATGTCTTTCATCCCCATCAGCAGAGGGCATCTCATCCTCCCTGTGGCCACCCTCTGTGTCCTGCAGCCACGCCCTCCAGCTCTGATTGTGTGCAACTGACTCTCCCCTCCCTGAGAGTCCTCCTCCCCTCCAGCTGCCCGGGCTCCTGCTGCCCTTGGTGCCCACGAATGGGCTGATTAAGCCCAGGTGGCAGCATCTCCCCAACCCGTGTCCCCTGGCCCGACCCCACTTCCAGGAGATGACCACGAAGCCCAGCACCCACTCTGTCCTGGCCGCCATGTGGTGGCCTCAAAGTCAGGCTTACCCTTTTTGCACTCTGGTCCAGGAGGCCTCCAGGGGAACCTCCAGCCAGGCTCCAGGGAATGTACCTGCCCCATCTCCCCAGGGCAAAGGCCACCTGGTGGGGTCACCAGATGGGAGGGTGGGAGGCCTTGGGTTTGGGGGCCTCTGCAGCTGCCCAGCTCTTCCAGCTGATGGCTCCACATCTTGGGGGAAGGCTCTGATTTCATGATGGGCTGGGGGCTTCTCAGGATTCCACAGCTCAAATGGCGGAATAGTCCAGGGGCTCCAAGACCATCTGGAGCATGTGGTCCCCACGTCACAACCCAAGACCATGTGGCGTCTGGTGAGTTTATGGTCCCCTCGGTTCTTCCCCAGAGGCCTTGCCTCCCATGGGGATGGAGGAACAGGGGCTGGAGCCCCTCGTGGGGTTGGTGACTGGCTGAGTCTAGCCAGCTCCTGACCTGGGACATCGGGCTCTCCATGGGCTGGGAGTTGGATTCCTTTCCTGCCCTGGAGGAGACAGAGGCACAAGGATGGGGGCCCAGCTCCCGCAGAGCAGGGCAAACGGCAGTGTGTCCACCGGGAGTGTGGGAAGGGGCCGGTGTTGTGGGGAGCCCTGGACACCGCCCAGTGTTCTGCACTAGGGGAAGGGTCTTCAGAGGCCCTGCAAGAGGGCAGTTTTTAGGGCAGCCCAGGGGGCCCTGAGCACCTCTGTTCCTCCCATCAGGACAAGGAAGGTCTTTGCGCGCAGGATTCCTCCTTAGGCTGGCTTCTCCAGATGTTGAATGATGGAGTAAGAAGGCACAGGGAGACCCTGGCTCAGAGACCCTCCTTGCCCTGCAGTGCCCTGCTTCCCCAGCCCGGGGATCTGGCTCACCCACAGCCCACAGGAGGCTCAGCCCACATGGGGGTCCCCACAGGACACCCACACAAAACCCTCTGCCCAAGAGGGGTCATCCCAGGGCAATGACTGGGGCTCAGGACCAGCCTTATAGGCAGACTGGGCCAGGACCCGACTTGGGAGGGCTCAGGGAAGCCTCAAGCCCTGGGCAAGCCCCTTTCTCCAGGAGCCACAAACCCACTCCAGTGAGTGTCCCCATGAGGAGCTGCGGGACCTTGTCTGACCCAGCGTCCTGCAGGGCTCAGGAAACCCTCATGGGGAAGGTCACTGACTCTGGGGACTGAAGCCCCAGTGGGCTCAGCTTGAGCCACCAGCCCCAGCCTGGAAGGGCTACAGTCTCCCACACCTGCTATCCCCACAGATCTCTCTTGGGCTCATCCTGCGCCTGTGGGATGTGTATTTGCTGGAAGGAGAACAGGTGTTGATGCCGATAACAAGCATTGCCTTTAAAGTTAAGAGGAGTAAGTCTACGTGTGCCCAGTGGGGCTTGGGGAGCCCTGGGGTCAGACGCCGACTTACCCGAGGGCGGCTTCCTCACACTGTCCTCATGATCCTCTGTTCTGGCCCAGAGGGAGGTCTGGCCAGGTGGGCTGGGCAAGGCACAGTGACGCCAAGTCCATCCCCCACAGGGCCCAGATTAAAGTTAGGAGTGTCGTGAGCACTTCCCTGCCCAGGTCGCCCTCCAGCCACAGCCTCCTGTGCACATCAGGGCCCCTGGGGTGGTCACAAAAGGATCTTGCACTGCCCAGTGGGAGACAGAAGTGGCCACGGGGTATCAGCTGTGCCCCCTCCCAGGGAACTCTCCTGGCCTGATGTCCACCCTGTCCCTAGAGCGCCTCATGAAGACATCCAGGTCTGGCCTGTGGGCACGGTTTCGGAACCAGTTCTTTCACACCTGGAAGTTGGATGATGACTCTGTGCTCAAGCATCTTAGGGCCTCTACGAAGAAACTAACAAGGAAGCAAGGGGACCTGCCACCCCCAGGTGGGCTCCAGTGCCATGTCCCCTCCCATGTCACCCTCTGGGGCAGTCAATAGTGAGGGAGTGCCTGAGACCCGCAACCCTACTACCTGGGCCTTCCTCTTCACCTTTCCTTCCTACTCTTCCTCCTGGACTCTAAGAAAGTACAGGAGGCCACCGGTCCTCAGGGCAGGCGCTCAGTGCGTGTGTACTGGATGTGATGTGCACGCAGGAGTAGGATGTGGGCATGACCCTCCAACAAGCCCCCTCCCACATTCCACAGTGTCTCTGTCTCCCCATCACAGGGCCATCAAGGACACTAAAGGAGCCAGACCGATTTGTGGGAAACCCCGCCCCTCCCTGCAAGCACCCACAGCCTCAGAGAGCAGCAGAGGCCCCTCACTCCTGCACGCTCCTCCAAGGTTGCCAGGACAACCAGCCTTGAGCCAGGGAGACAAGGGAATCGGGTGTCCCTGACCCCAGAGCATTCAGGGAGAGGGCACAGGCAGCACCCCAGGCGAGAGCCAGAGCCAAGAATTCAGACAGATGTGGGAACGGTCAGTCCTGGCATGGACTGGGCAGCCCAGGAAGGCAGAGGGTGACCCACGTCCAGGTCCAATCACCCACTGTGGAGACGGGTCCTCATGTGAGGTGACAAGGGGCTGGGTGACATCCAAGGCCCCTCCCACCTGAGTTCTCACTGGGGGCTGTATCCCTGGCCCAACAGACCTGGGATGAGGGTGTGTCATAGGAAGCCCCCAGCCAGTCTGAACCCTGGGGACAGTCCCAGGAGCTACCTGTCATGCCCTGACAGCTTCCCATGCCAGCTGGCACACACCCCTCCCTCTGGGATCAGCAGACTACAGGCTTGTCCTCAGTGTCAGACCACGGGGGCCACACAGAGACCCTGAGGACTCCAGAGACCCAGGCACGTAGGACCCGGCCTGGAAAGGCCTGCATGGGCTCACTGGAGACGCTGACCACGTCTGTTTTCCTTTCAGCCAAACCTGAGCAAGGGTCCTCAGCAGCCAGGCCTGTGCAGGCTTCACGTGGCAGGAAGACCCTCTGCAAGGGGGACAGGCAGGCCCCTCCAGGCCCACCAGCCTGGTTCCAGTGGCCCATTTGGTCAGCTTCCCCGCCATGGGCACCTCGTTCTTCTACACCCTGTCCCGGTGGGGCTGTTCGGGAAGACACCTACCCTGTGGGCACTCAGGGTGTGCCCAGCCCGGCCCCAGCTCAGGGAAGACCTCAGGGGTCCTGGAGATTCCTGGAGTGGAACTTGATGCCCCGGCTCCCAATGGACCTGGATGTAGGGGGCCCTTGGTTCCCCCATTATGATTTCGAACAGAGCTGCTGGGTTTGTGTCCCCTCTGAAAGTGTCCTGGACAGCCCCGGGACTGTGGGACAGGGCCAGCTCGGGAAGCCAGTGAGGACCCTGACACCAGGCCCTGCCCAGGCCCATCAGGACTGAGAGAGGTCGGGAGACATCCCACTGCAACAGGTCACCCTATCTACAGACAAGAGCCTTGCACCCAATTTCTACAATGGTATCATATCCCAGGAGGACCAGCTGGCCACCTGTTGGCAGGTGGAACACCCTGTGGAGGGGGTGAGATTGGCTTTCACTGCACTGAGCCACAATGTGGACATGGACTTCCAGCCAGCCCTGCACTGCACCCAGCACTGATTCCAACCAGGACACCCCCTTCACAGCTAGTGACGAGCAGCAGCGCGCTCCCACCTCAGGGCCTTGCCTCTGCTCCTCTACTTGGAAAGTTCTCAGTTCCCTCCAGGCTTCTAGAAGCATCTGGGGCAGGGCTCATGGCTGGATAACTTCCCGAGGCTTAACAACCCAAGAAAGCTTCACATCCTCGTTTTATTTTTTGTTAAACTTATGAAAATTTATTAAGAAAGTGTGCAGCTCGAAAGACCTTCACAGATGGAACACACCAGCCCCCAGATCACAAAGCCAACCATGTCCAGCCCCTCCCAGCACCCCCAGCCCCACGACCAGCGTTCTGAATTCTGACGACACTGTGAGCCTGCCTTTGTACTTCACACTCATGGAAGGATAACAACATTCATGTTTTAAAATAAATGTTTCCTGTTGAAATTATTTTAGATATAAAGATTGAAAAGGCACTACAGTGGCCTCCTACACCTTCCATCCAGCTGCCCCTAATAATGACGTTTTGCAGGTCCATGGCACATAACAAATTTAGACTGGGTGTGGTGGCTCACACCTGTAATCCCAGCAATTTGAGAGGTTGAGGCGGGAGGTTCAGGTTCACTTGAGTCTAGAAGTCTGGGACCAGCCTGGGAAACACAGGTGGACCCTGTCTCTAGAGAAAAGTCAAAGAAATTAGCCAGGCATGGTGGCGTGTGCCTATGGTCCCACCTAGTCAGGAGGCTGAGGCAGGATTGCTGGAGCCCATGAGTTCCAGGAAGCAGTGAGCCATGACTGCATCACTGCACTCCAGCCTGCGTGACAGAGTGAGACTTTATCTGTTAAAAAAAAAAAATAAGAAATTTAACATGAGTACAATCCTATTAACTAAATAATAATGTGAACTATTATCTAAGGTTATTAAGGCTGGAATTATCCCATTTTTGCCTAACTTCTCATACCTGTCCCAAGATCCCACTTCAGACTCACCCTCTGCCTTCAGCTCATGTCACCTCAGCTTCCTCCAGATGGTCCAGCAAACACACACCTGGGCTGAATGGTAGAGCTGATTGCTCGTACACAAGGGGAGACCTGTGGGCAGGGGTTTTCAAACTTATACAGCAAATGAGTTTTCCATGGTGTTCTGGAGATCACCTTTTGAGAAACACTTTGACAGTGAATCCAGGCCCCAGTATCCATCAGCTGCTCTAGTGAATTTTGTGGAAGCTCAGTGAATACCTGCTCTGCAGGGTGCATGTGAAAGGGGTGAGGATGTGTAAGCGGCAGATAAAGAAGACAGGACACAGGGGGTCTGTCTGAGCTCTATCCTCTGCCTTCAGCACTGACGGATCAAATCCAACTCTGATGGAATGGTGGTCACATTCTGGGCCAGCCCTGGGCTCTGAGGATCTCACAGTGAGTGACACAGAGCCAGGCCTTGCCCTTGGGGGAGCTCTCCAGCGTACACCTCCCTCTACCCTCCCAGTGCCCTGCAAAGCAGGCGTCAATGTCATTGTTAATGCACAGAGGAGGAACCTGATGGTTAGACAGGTTGATGGGTTTTCCAGTGTCACATGGCTTCTGATCTAGTTGGCAAGGACTGCAGAGTAATGTCAGGCCCAGGGCCTGGTGCCTCCTGGTGATGTCACCACAGAGCAAACACGAGTTTGCTGGCTGGGTGGATTCTTGTCAACAGAAAGATACATGGATTAAAGGCAAATAGGAGCGAGATCCCTGGCATGGAAACAGGAAGAAGTCTGGCTGCTGGCTCTGTTTGGGAGTTTGTTTATTTATTCTATAAAACAGTTTTACTGATAGTAGTTCTCATACCATACAACTCACCCATTTAAAGTGGACACAATCTAGTGCTTTTTGCTCCATTCACAGAGCTGTGTGACCATCATCATGAGGAATTTTAGAACATTTTCATCACCCAGAAAAGAAATGCTGTGCCCCTTAGGCAGTCTCTCTCCCATGCCCGCCCTCTTCTTTTTAGTCCTAGGCAACCACTAATCTACTTTATGGTTTGCCTGTTCTGGACATTTCATACAAAGCAAATCATATAATATAAGGTGTTTTTTGACAGGCTTCTTTTACTTAAGCATAATGTTTTCAAGGTTCATCCATGTTGTAACATGAATCAGTACTTCTTTCTTTTCATCACCAAATAATATTCCATTGTATGCATATAACACTTTTTTTATATTCATTAGTTAATAGACATTTAGTCTGTTTCCACTTTTTGGCTATTTTGAATAATGCTCTTCTGAACATTTCTGTGGACATATGTTCCGTTTCTCTTGGGTGTATACGTAGGAGTGGAATTGCTGGTCATGTCGTAACTCTGTGTTTCACCTTTGGAGGAACTGCCGGACTATTTTCCAAAGTGACTGCACCATTTGATATTCCCACCAGCAGGGCAGGAAGGTCTCAATTCCTCTCACCCTCACCAACCCTTGTTTTATTTCTTTCCCAGTTAATCCTTTTATTTCACTTAAAACATTTTAATTTTAGATTGGGGGTACATTCACAGGTTTGTTACAAGGGTACATTGTGTGATGCTGGGGTTTGGGTTTCTATTGATCCCATCACCAGATAGTGAACATAGTACCCAATAGAAAGTTTCTCAGCCCTTGCCCCGCCACCCTCCTTTTGGAGTCCCCGGTGTCTATTGCTCCCATCATTGTGTCTGACCAACATTTGTTATCTGTTGCTCTGACTGCAACCATCCTAGTGAGTGTGGAGTGGTATCTCACTGTGGTTTTGATTTGCATTTTCCTGATGACAATGATATTTAGCATCTTCTGATGTGCTTATTGGAAATTTGTATATGTTTTCTGAAGAAATGTCTATTCAAGTCCTTTGTCCAATTCTAACTGGGTATTTGTTGTTTTATTGTTGACTATAAGAATTCTGTATATATTCTAGTGGGGTGTCTTATTTTAATCTTTTTGAAATTACTGTTTTCTCAGTCATACACTCTCTAGAGCAGCAGTATGTTTGAATCTAAAGAACACACATAGGTGAGTTTATCAGGAGGTAAAAGTGCTTGCAAACTGGTACGACATTGTTACATTAAGTCTGTAGATTGCTTTTGGTAATAAGGACATTTTAATAATAGTAATTCTTCAAATCCATGAACGTGGGATATCTTTCCATTTATCTGTACCCTCTTTAATTTCTTTTATTAGTGTTTTATATGTTTCAATAATTCTGTATCTTGATTGTAGTGGTGGTTACACACATCTACATATGTGATACACATACCAAATGCTGATTTTGACATGATACCCTGATAATGTGAGATGTGACTATTGGGGGAAACTGGGTGAAGATATTCAGTTCTCAAGATCCACATTGGGCCTGATCCAGCCCCTGTACAGGCTCTCAGATGGTGTATAATTCTACTTCCTGTAAAAGAGACAGACAGAGGGACCAGGCCCTGGGAAGAAGGGTGGGTTTGGCCCTGAAAAGGGGATTGGTGAGAGTAGGAGGGAGGGGACCCAGAAGGTGTGCTCTGTTTTATTAGACACCTTTGTTTGTTTCCATATCTTGCCCACTGTCTACAGACTTATAATGAGTAACTAAATGAATGACATCAAAAGCTGAGCCCTTGGTGTAAAACAGGCACTTTTCTTCAGTTTCAAAGTGCCAAAACCCATCCAATTGCCTCTGGACCCTGGTCCTCTGGAAGCTGGAAGGAGGATAATCATGCTTTTCCTAGAAGCTCCAGGCAAGTTGCCAGTGTTTTGGGCATTTCATCCCTGCAGCCCTTGCCTGGGCTGGACCTGCTGCCCCAGGTACGTGTAGCCCTGGTACTAACCCCAGGTACTGTACCCCAGGTACAAGTTAGCCCTGAAGCTTCCTGATGCAAGCCACTGAACGCTCAACTCAAAATGGCTTGAGCAATAATGAAAAGTATCCTTTCACATAAGAAGAATTCTGGAGGTCAGGCAGTTCCAGCGTTGGTTCATTTCCCAGCAAAATTTGGTCATCAAGTACTCAAGTTCTTTCTACCTCGTCTTCAGTGGATTGGCTATCCAGCTTTTCATATTTGCCAATCTGATACATAAAAATGGTATGTAATAAACAAGATATGTAAAAAATGGCATGTGATAATGTAAAAAATGGCATGTGATAAACAAGACACAAGTTTATTGACAGTCTGGAGTAGTCACTAGTAGGCAGGGTTCTGAGAAAATACTCAGACTCTTCTTGCCCCAGAAAGTGTATCCAGCAAATCAACTCCTGGGGTCTCCAAACAGACTAGATTAAAAATGGAAAATAGCAAAGGATCTTGGCAGAGAATTCTGTCTGACTTAGTCAGATACAAGATTTTTTTTTTTTAAGTTCTTGTCTGGTTTCCTAAAACAAATTCTGATAAACACCCCTAAGAATCCAAAGTCAATTGAACACAGAAAGTTTAAGGCAAAGGAATTTCCCTACGTCCTGCCAGGAAGAGGAATGTTTACAATCTCTGCACATGGCCTAACACAGCTACCCTAAGAACAGGCTTTCCTTGTTTCAATTTCCATTAAAAGAGGAGCATAAGTACTTATTTATTTATTTATTTATTGAGACAGAGTCTTGCTCTGTTGCTCAGGCTAGATCTTCGGTCATTGAAGCCTCTGCCTCCCGGGCTCAAGTGATTCTCATATCTCAGCCTCCAAGTAGCTGGGATTACAGGTGAACACCACCATGACCGGCTAATGTTTGTATTTTTAGTAGAGATGGGGCCTCACTACGTTGGCCAGGTTGGTCTTGAACTCCTAGCCTTAAGGGATCTGCCCACCTCGGCCTCCCAAAGTGCTCACGCCTGTAATCCCAGTCTCTACTAAAAATACAAAAATTAGCCAGGTATGGTGGCATGTGCCTGTAGTCCCAGCTACTCGGGAGGCTGAGGCAGGAGAATCGCTTGAACCCGGTAGATGGAGGTTGTAGTGAGCTGAGATGGCGCCACTGCACTCCAGCCTGGGTGATACAAGACCCTGTCTCAAAAAAAAAATAAATAAATAAAAATTATTTTATATTTGAGAGGGTCCCAGTTTAAATGCCATTTACTACCCACAGTCTTTAAATTTCCTTCCTTCTTTCCTTTTTTTCTTCTTCCCCGGTAACAAGCTGAGAGATTTAAGTTTCTTGACAAAGAAAATTATTAGGATTTTTTTTTCTTTTTCTTTTTTTTTTTTTTTTTTTTTTTTTTTTGGTGTGTTAACGTTGAGGGTGAAATGAGTGGATGAATGGTAGTGGAATTATCCAAAATCAGTAGTTGCATCAGACAAGCCACTGAAAAATAAGAGGAATCTATCACTTGCTGGTTCCTTGTGTGTTATGGATCCAGTAACTTTTGGCTATATTTCAATACAGGAAATGGGAAGAACTCTAAGGCATTCCCCAGATGTTCTATAAAACGTGCCCATTAAAACATACGACACCGGCTTTTCCAGTTGTGGTGCTGCATGCTGAGGATCTCTTATCTACGCCCATAGCCATGCAGTCCAAGGGCCTGCTGCAGTCCGTGCAGGTCTTTGGATGGAAGAGGATGGCCACAGCCATGGCGGGCTGCAAATGTGGCAATGGCCTCATCGAAGTGAATAGGCAGCCCCTAGAGACGATGGAACCGTGCATGCTGCGGTACAAGCTGCTGGAACCAGTTCTGCTACTGGGCAAGGAGTGATTTGCTGGTGTGGACATCCACATCCTAGTGAAGGGTGATGGCCACATGGCCAAGTTTTTTTTTTTTTTTTTTTTTTTGAGATGGAGTCTCATTCTGTCACCCAGGCTGGAGTGCAGTGGCACGATCTCGGCTCACTGCAATCTCCGCCTCCTGGGTTCAAGTGATTCCCCTGCCTCAGCGTCCTGAGTAGCTGGGACTACAGGCGCGCATCACCATACCTGGATAATTTTTTGTATTTTAGTAGAGACGGGGTTTCACCATGTTGGCCAGGATGGTCTTGATCTCCTGACCTTGTGATCCACTCGCCTCAGCCTTCCAAAGTGCTGGGATTATGGGCGTGACATGACCCAGATTTATGCTATCTCTCAGTCCATCTCCAAAGCCCTGGTGGCCTGTTACCAGAAATACATGGAAATGGCTTCCAAGAAGGTTAAAGATGTCCTCATCCAGTATGACAGGACCCTGCTGGTGGCTGACACCTGTCATTGCAAATCCAGAAAGTTTGGAGGCCCTGGTGCTTGTGCTACCAAAAAGCCCATCACGAATATCAGGGTCCACCTGTGTAATAAACAATGTTTGGATATATATATACACACACATATATATATATATATGGCTTACGGATCACCTGACCTCAAGTGATCCGTCCGCCTAGGCCCTCCCAAAGTGCTGGGATTATAGGCATGAGCCACCGTGCCCAGCCCGTTCAACTTTTATTTTAAGTTTCAGGGTACCTGTACAGAATGTGCAGGTTTGTTAACTAGGTAAACGTGTGCCACTGTGGTTCGCTGCACAGATCAACTCGTCATCTTGGTATCAAGCCCAGTACCTGTTAGCTAATCTTCCTGATGCTCTCCCTCCACCACCAGGCCCCGGTGTGTGTTGTTTCTCCCCTTGTGTCCATGTGTTCTCATCATTCAGCTCCTACTTATAAGTGAGAACATGTGGTATTTGGTTTTCTGCTCCTGCATTAGTTTGTTGAGGATAATGGCTTCCAGTTCCATCCATGTTTCTGCAAAGGACATGATCTCATGCCTTTTTATGACTGCAGGGGTATTACTTAAATATGCATAAAATGCTCATGGGGAGCAGAGGAGAGGTGACCTCGGGTTGCATACTGAGTGGATGGGAACATCCTTATCTCAGATAAGCATACTCAGACTGACTGACCCACGGGCTTCTCAAGCCCAGAGACCTACTCTGCTTGCAAAGGTAATTTGCAATGTGCTTACAAAACTATACCCTTAATAGACTCTAGATAAAGGCTGGAACAATGTCGCTGAAAAATAAATGTTACCAGGGACCTGGAGAGGAGGAATGGTGACAGCAGAGGAATGGAATGAGCTTGGAATTCAAAGACACACAACACCAAACAGCAACGTGATGACTCCCCTAGTTCTTATTTTCAGAGTAAAAGAAGCAGCAGGCACACCTGTAGATTCAGGTGAAGGTGCAGAAGGAGACTACGCAGCCATTGGTAACACCTTACAAGGAAATGGTCATGTTATCTGTGTAGTGGTGTCGCTCTGGCTGAATGTCAAAGTGATTACTTAAAGGCCATTCACCTGATAGGGCTGGGAGTCCTGTGGGTGAGAGGTGGGGAGGGGATTCCTGCTCACCTTGAAATCCGAGCTCTGCACCAGGAAGCAGAGGTCAAAGGGCATCCCCTTCTGGAGGGGCATGTGCATCTTCCTCTCCTCGGGCCCCCATCTTCTTTTCTGCCTCCTGTTGCACACCACGTACCCTCCGTCTTCAAACCGAGGGTTGAAGTGGAAAGCAATGTCGTTTCCACTGAAGCCGGTCTGAAAGTCCACAGCAAACCTAGGCCCAGGGAAAGCAAATAGTCTTCTGTGGCATGGTTTATTGCCAGGGATAGGCACAGGAGGGCCTCGGCGCCTCTGCCCTGCGTTTGTCTGGGATCTTGCATAGAACCTGCCTGGCAGACACTGCTTGGTTGGCATCCTTTTTGTTTCTCTAATTTGAATCCAATGTGTTTTTGTGCAATTATTGCATTTTGCCTTTACAGCATGATTTTCTAAAAATAAGTAGAAAATGGCTAAGGAAAAGTGCTGGCATGAGCAAACAAGAAGCATAGGTCTTGGAAAGTGATTACCAATTGGTACCAAAGATGAAAGTTGCTAAGCATACCTAGAAGAGACAGCCTTCCGTGCCAGTGGACACTTGTTGGAGGCCAGCACTTGCCTGACTAAGTGGGAAAGAAGAGAACAAATGTAAAGAGCATGTGAAATTGGGGCCAGGCGCAGTGGCTCACGCCTGTAATCACC
>NW_022167289.1:0-1290 GCF_008728515.1 Papio anubis | reverse complement strand
TGAGACGGAGTCTCGCTCTGTCGCCCAGGCTGGAGTGCAGTGGCCAGATCTCTGCTCACTGCAAGCTCCGCCTCCCGGGTTCACGCCATTCTCCTGCCTCAGCCTCCCGAGTAGCTGGGACTACAGGCGCCCGCCACATCGCCCGGCTAGTTTCTTGTATTTTTTTTAGTAGAGACGGGGTTTCACCGTGGTAGCCCGGATGGTCTCGATCTCCTGACCTCGTGATCCGCCCGTCTCGGCCTCCCAAAGTGCTGGGATTACAGGCTTGAGCCACCGCGCCCGGCCTATATAGTTCTTTTTTTGCCAATATATAGTTCTGAAAAGAACTTAATATGTGAGGTTTTTAAATAAAAATATTTCCCTTATTATAAAAACATGTTTGTTATAAAAAATTAAACCAGTTTCCCAGAGATAGCCACTGCTATTATCTTGTTGAATATAACTTCAGACCTGTCCTGCCTTGTTTTCAGAAAGAATGACATTCTGTACTTATGATTTGGGAATCTATTTTTTCATGTTACAATATGTCATTAAATAGTCTTCTTAAAATAATAAAAGTTGTAAAATTAAGGTAATAAATAAAATCATTACTTCTTAATTCTTTTTATCTACATTTGTCTATTATCTGTTTTCTTGAAGTTATTTGTGTTAATTGATTCCATATGGTAAAAAAAAAAGAAAAAAGAAAAAAGAAAAACGCATACAATCGTGTGCTAATGTGTACCTCTTCCCAAAATGTGTTCAGTGACTTCACCTTCGTAGCTTGAAATTGGCCATCATGGTACTATTTCACAAAGAAAATCAGCAAATGCCACACATCAGGACTTTCTGGGTGTGGTTTTAATTTTTTGTTTTCTGGAGAACCAGTTGTCAAACCTTTACCAGCACAACATCATACATTTTTAAATTTCCCTTGAAGGAATCATATTATTTTGCACTCTTACCAGCAACACATGAGAGTTCCTATTTCACCACAGCCTCAGCAATAGTGTATTAGCAAACTTTTAAGTGTTTTCAAACTGATGTACGAAAAATCATATTTCAGTACAGTTTTCTTAAGTAAAGTTGTACATCTTTTTTAACATATGTAAGCTCCACCCAGTTGGAGCTTCCCAGCAGCTTTGTTTACCTACTTAAGCCTCAGCAATGGCGGGCGCCCCTCCCCCAGCCTCGCTGCTGCCTTGCCAGTAGATCACAGACTGCTGTGCTAGCAATGAGGGAGGCTCCGTGGGCATGGGACCCTCCCGGCCAGGTGTGGGATATGATCTCCTGGTGTGCCTGTTTGCTTAA
>NW_022167288.1:0-1290 GCF_008728515.1 Papio anubis | reverse complement strand
AATGACTGGATGGAATTTAAGGGAATTGTAGCCCCAAAACACCACCCCCAGAAAGTCTTCCAGACTGCAAGCCTCCTCACCATCTGGCTTGGCCTCCTTGGGCTCCGGAAGCACCAACTGGCCTAGGACAATTTCCTGATGGTCCTCCAAGCCCAGTCCAGGCCAGGCGAAGGTCGTGAAGGCCAGCTTTATCCAGAAAGATGACCGTTGCAGGGCCTGGCAGCAAACTGAAGTGTTTTCAGGGGGCCAGGTGAACAAAATGGAGCCGGGCGTGGTGCTGGTGATGGAGTGGACAGCTGAGTCAGAGGCCTGGCCTTCTCCCACACAACCCTCCAGGGCACTCTTGTGTGGTTCTGGGTCCCTGGCCTCTTGCTGCCTGTGTGGAGGACAGCCCCACCCTACCACAAGCCATCAGTGCTGTCCTGGATGGGGCAGACCTGGCCATGTAGCAGGGCTGTACGGACCCTTCTGCACCCCAGTGTCCCACTGACATTCTCTTCCCAATGGCCCTGGAGCACAGCACTGTGCACCTGCACACTCAAGACTGCAGCTCCAGGCTGATTTGTGAGCAGGTTGCTCATCAAATCTCCAGCTTTCGTTCCCCTGGTCCTGGGGTTAGGAGAGTAGGGGCAGATGTTGGGTGGAGGAGGACAGGGAGAGCTGGGAAGGCACGGTGCTGGGGATGGGTCTCTCAGTGGCCAGTTGTGACCCCAGCCTCACCTCTCCTTTGCAAGGGACCTAAGTCTCCATTTACAGAACTCACCATTTGCCTCTTGCAGGGGAAGTCCCCAGATGTCAGCTTTGTTGTGGGAATTACAAGACATATCAACCCGAGGGCTCCTTTAGTCTCTCCTCAGCCAGAGTCCACATATTTCCTCCCATGTTTTGTGGGTGAAGAGGCCCTTCAGAACCCTAAGTCCCCCCAGTTTATACTCGTTGGGCTCCGTCATTCTAGTCAGAATCTGGGAGGATGCCACCATACATAGAGGAGGCCATGAGAGTTTCCCCTCTAACATTCTGTAGATATGATTTGTTTATTGTGTCTACTGTGAGCACCTGACTCTGAGTAGAATTGAGGCCCAGGGATTGTCATCTGCCTTGTTTATGAAATTATGCCAAGTCACAAGAAGAACGATGCACAAATGAGGTGTTTTGTATGTATGTATTGAATGAGTGAACCCCAACCGTTGGAGAAACTCAGTGAGCCTCTCCAGATGTCTGAGTGGGCCTGTGGGTCCTTTTTCAGCACCAAGGGACCCCTCTTCTGTGTCAAGGAGAAAGTCCAGCCAG
>NW_022167287.1:0-1290 GCF_008728515.1 Papio anubis | reverse complement strand
TTCCCTGGGCCCAGCACACAGGCAATCTGATTTATTTCTCCTAGTCTCTTTCTACAGGGGGTGATTGTGAATTATCTCTTAGCCCATCAACTATTTGATGTTAATCTCTTCTCTTACCTGGGCTTTGCCCATAGGGGATGTTGCAACATATCTCATGGGCCAGCATGTAGGAGATGACATTCTCCTCTGATTGTTACATATTGCTTTGCTCACCACTTACTTGATGTGACTCTCCTCTCATGCATCATCCCTGCCCCTTGGGGTGATTGTGACAAATAGCTGGCTGTAGCCTATAGGATATATAACTTTCCTTTTCTTCCTGAGCCCTGCCCATGGAAGGCATTGTGCCGTATCTCTGGGGCTCTCGCCTAGGTGATGTGGCTCTCCTGCTTTGGTCTTCCTCTCAGAAAGTATTGTTATGTATTGGTGGACCTAGAACCTAGGTGATGTGACTCTCCTCTACTGTATGGTCTCTGACAAAAAAGAGATTGTGATGTATCACTGGGCCCAGCACCTAAGTGTTGTGGCTCTCTGCTCTCTCCTAGGCACTGCATACATTGTGTATGGTGAAATATGGCTGGATTCGAAACCAAAATAATGCAACTCTTTTGCATTGACAATGTCCACTGTTGTATTACCACATATCTTTTCCTTTAACTCTGAAATTGAGCTCTGAAATAATCTGGATTTTTTAACTTTGTGCCCATCTCTCCTGTTGAGTTTAAACTTTAATCCAAAAGCCATGACAATAGTCATAATTACTGTCACAAAGTGACAACTTTTTTCCTCCTCCTCTTCTCTTCCTCCTTTCCATCTCCTCCTTTCCTTTTCCTCTTCTCCTCCTCTCCTCATCTCTTCTTCTTCCCTTCTTCATGTTCTTCTCCTTTTCTTTTTCTCCTTTCTCACCTCCTCTTCTTCCTCACCTCCTCTTCCACTTCTCCTTTCTTTCTTCCTCCTCCTCTCCTTTTCTTCCTCTCATCTTTCTCCTCTCCTCCTCTTGCACTTCCTACTCTCCTTCATCTCCTCCTCATTTTTTCCTCCTCTTTCTCCTCTCTTTCTCTCCTCCTCTCCTCCTTCTGCTCCTTTCCTCCTTCTCATTTTCTCCTCTTCTCCTCCTCTTCACCTCCTCCTTCAATTCTGCTCCTCTACCCTCTTCCTCCTCCTCTCCTCATCTCTTCCTCTCCATTTTCTCTTCCTTCCCGTCTTCTCCTCCTCCTGTCTTCTCCTCTTCTCTCCTTTCCTCTTATTTTTCTCCTCTTCTTCCTCTCATTCTCCTCATCCTCCACTCCT
>NW_022167286.1:0-1290 GCF_008728515.1 Papio anubis | reverse complement strand
AATGACTGGATGGAATTTAAGGGAATTGTAGCCCCAAAACACCACCCCCAGAAAGTCTTCCAGACTGCAAGCCTCCTCACCTTCTGGCTTGGCCTCCTTGGGCTCCGGAAGCACCAACTGGCCTAGGACAATTTCCTGATGGTCCTCCAAGCCCAGTCCAGGCCAGGCGAAGGTCGTGAAGGCCAGCTTTATCCAGAAAGATGACCGTTGCAGGGCCTGGCAGCAAACTGAAGTGTTTTCAGGGGGCCAGGTGAACAAAATGGAGCCGGGCGTGGTGCTGGTGATGGAGTGGACAGCTGAGTCAGAGGCCTGGCCTTCTCCCACACAACCCTCCAGGGCACTCTTGTGTGGTTCTGGGTCCCTGGCCTCTTGCTGCCTGTGTGGAGGACAGCCCCACCCTACCCCAAGCCATCAGTGCTGTCCTGGATGGGGCAGACCTGGCCATGTAGCAGGGCTGTACGGACCCTTCTGCACCCCAGTGTCCCACTGACATTCTCTTCCCAATGGCCCTGGAGCACAGCACTGTGCACCTGCACACTCAAGACTGCAGCTCCAGGCTGATTTGTGAGCAGGTTGCTCATCAAATCTCCAGCTTTCGTTCCCCTGGTCCTGGGGTTAGGAGAGTAGGGGCAGATGTTGGGTGGAGGAGGACAGGGAGAGCTGGGAAGGCACGGTGCTGGGGATGGGTCTCTCAGTGGCCAGTTGTGACCCCAGCCTCACCTCTCCTTTGCAAGGGACCTAAGTCTCCATTTACAGAACTCACCATTTGCCTCTTGCAGGGGAAGTCCCCAGATGTCAGCTTTGTTGTGGGAATTACAAGACATATCAACCCGAGGGCTCCTTTAGTCTCTCCTCAGCCAGAGTCCACATATTTCCTCCCATGTTTTGTGGGTGAAGAGGCCCTTCAGAACCCTAAGTCCCCCCAGTTTATACTCGTTGGGCTCCGTCATTCTAGTCAGAATCTGGGAGGATGCCACCATACATAGAGGAGGCCATGAGAGTTTCCCCTCTAACATTCTGTAGATATGATTTCTTTATTGTGTGTACTGTGAGCACCTGACTCTGAGTAGAATTGAGGCCCAGGGATTGTCATCTGCCTTGTTTATGAAATTATGCCAAGTCACAAGAAGAACGATGCACAAATGAGGTGTTTTGTATGTATGTATTGAATGAGTGAACCCCAACCGTTGGAGAAACTCAGTGAGCCTCTCCAGATGTCTGAGTGGGCCTGTGGGTCCTTTTTCAGCACCAAGGGACCCCTCTTCTGTGTCAAGGAGAAAGTCCAGCCAG
>NW_022167285.1:0-1290 GCF_008728515.1 Papio anubis | reverse complement strand
CCTGGGCAACAGAACGAGACTCCGTCTCAAAAAAAAAAAAAAAAAAAGTATGGAAGTGAAAATTGTGCAAAAATGAGTGTGCACCAACTTTCTGTCAGAGTTTCACCTTAATCAACTAATAAGAAAGCAAACAAAAGATAAACTGTACAAGCATGCCAACAATAATCTTTATTTCTGCCATGTTTTACCCTTTAATATTCACAAGAAAAGTCATACAGGAGGAAAATTTTATAACTATAGTAAATACAGACAACTTTAACAACACTAGATCTATTGGCCAAAATGAAAAAACAAAAAACAACCCCCAGTATATCCCTAACTGTACACCAGAGAGTCTTAAAAGATAAAATAATTTGGCCGGGCGCGGTGGCTCACGCCTGTAATCTCAGCACTTTGGGAGGCTGAAGTGGGCGGATCACGAGGTCAGGAGATTAAGACCATCCTGGCTAACACGGTGAAACTCTGTCTCTACTAAAAATACAAAAACAAAATTAGCCAGGCGTGGTAGCAGGCGTCTGTTTTCCCATCTACTCCGGAGGCTGAGGTGGGAGAATGGCATGAACCCTGGAGGCAGAGCTTGCAGTGAGCTGTGATCGTGCCACTGCACTGCAGGCTGGATGACACAGCGGGACTCCGCCGCCTCAAAAAACAAAAAAAAAGATAAAATAATTCATACGATTATGATAAATGTGAGAAAAACTTCTTTTACAGCTCTTGTCTTTCTCAAAGGGGGAGGACTCCTGCACAGAAACCCCATGGATGTATTCAACATGGTAAATCGTTTTGATGGAACTGTCACCTACTTGCACATCACAACTTATTAGATAGAAAATTTATTAATGTAATCAATGTGGAAAGTTTTTCAGCCTGGTGCTCCCACCTTGTTAGACATTGCATAACTCATACTGGAGACTCTGGGACCATCAGGAACATCAGAGAGCTTTCAGCAGGAGATCTTATCTAATTGGGCAATAGAAAACTCACACTGAAGAAAAACAATTCCATTGTAATCAATGTGAGAAATCTTTCAGTGATATCCTTGATTTTAATTTGCATCAAGGAAAGTGTAATGGAGAGAAGCCTTATGAATGTAGTCAAGGTAGCAAATCTTTCTATACAGCTCTGGGTTTGTTGCACATAAAATAACTCATACTGGAGAGAAGCTTCATGACTGTAATCAGTGTTGGAAATGCTTCAATTACAGTTCTCACTTGTTGGTCATCAGATAAATCATACCGCAGAGAAACTGGGAGTGTCCTGAGTGTGACAAATCAGCTGTAGCTGATTACT
>NW_022167284.1:0-1290 GCF_008728515.1 Papio anubis | reverse complement strand
TTTTAATGACTGGAATCTGTGAATTCCATGGAAGCCAAGTCTGTCCACCTCTTTCACCCACCTCATTTCTCCCCGTTGGGGCTGATTTTGGCAGCGTTCATAGGGGCAGGGACGGAAGGGGTGGGGGCCAGCCGTCGGCCCTGTGTCCCTCCCCTCCTCCCCTCAGCGCCACAGCAGTTCGGTGTCATCCCCTTCCGTGCACGCGTCCTCATGAAAACCAAGTGCGGCTGGAGGGAGATGCCTGCGCCCACTCCCGTGACCTTCCCGGCCAGCCTGGCTGCAGCGGCCTCTCGGCAGGCATCTTTCTGGTGCTGCCTCCGTGCCCCTCCCATCACCTGACGCTCATGTTCCTGAATCTTCACGCGTGTGCTCTGTGCAGCCACCTCACGGGCTCCCTGGGAACGGAGACAGTGTCTCACGCTGGTCAGAATGCTCTTTTCTGTCCACTGAATAGTCCAGCACAGAATCATTCCTCTGTGATTATTTATGCTTTGTTATGTAGAACTGGAATAAAGAAAAAGTGAATTTAGACATTACAGCCATCAGGTTGAAGCTTAGTAATTGCATTAGGGAATTAAATGGAAGCATTTGAGCTTCTCGAGTTCTAATTCCACATCTTCGTATCCCCATCACCCCATACCCAGTGTCTAACAGAGCTCTTGGTCTAGGAGTTTCTTGATAAATGCTTACTGAATTGAACTGGACTGAGCTTAACATTCCCACCCAGAGTTAGAAGCCAGTCCCTGAACAAATTGCATTTAGAACATGAGTTTGACGTTACTGTGGTAAGGGGTATCCTACACGTCATAATTCCTAGTCAATATCGGGTATTTAGTCAAATAGACTCAAGTATAGAGAAGCATAGGCCCATCTGGCAAAAGGGCAAGGCACGGTGCTTTAGGTCCAGGTCCCCAATATCAACTATGAAAATAAAACGTCAACTCCAATTACAGCCCTGTCCTTAGCTGGTCACTGTTTACGCTAACAATTATAAACAGCTTGAACTTGCTGTCCTGAGAGGCAACACACCCTCCATTCTCTCTGCAGTGTAGCTGCCTTGGTGGATGGAACATGCCCCTCCTCCCTCCCTCTCCCCATCCCTCCCTCCCCCCTCCTCTCTCCCTCCCTCTCTCCTCCTCTCTCCCTCCTTCCCCCCTCCTTCTTCCTATCTTCTCTCACCTTTCTCCCCCCACCTTCTCTCCTGGACAAGGGGCAGAAGAGAGGAGACCTCCGGAATCTTCTGCTTCATCCAAGCAGCTTGGGGGCAGCATCAACAGCTGCAATTTGGCT
>NW_022167283.1:0-1291 GCF_008728515.1 Papio anubis | reverse complement strand
TCTGTAGGGTCGGTGGTGATATCCCCTTTATCATTTTTTATTGCGTCGATTTGATTCTTCTCTCTTTTCTTCTTTATTAGTCTTGCTAGCGGTCTGTCAATTTTGTTGATCTTTTCAAAAAACCAACTCCTGGATTCATTGATTTTTTGGAGGGTTTTTTGTGTCTCTGTCTCCTTCAGTTCTGCTCTGATCTTAGTTATTTCTTGCCTCCTGCTAGCTTTTGAATGTGTTTGCTTTTGCTTCTCTAGTTCTTTTAATTGTGATGTTATAGTGTCAATTTTAGATCTTTCCAGCTTTCTGTTGTGGGTATTTAGTGCTATAAATGTCCCTCTACACACTGCTTTAAATGTGTCCCAGAGATTCTGGTATGTTGTATCTTTGTTCTTATTGGTTTCAAAGAACATCTTTATTTCTGCCTTCATTTCATTCCATACCCAGTAGTCATTCAGGAGCAGGTTATTCAGTTTCCATGTAGTTGAGCGGTTTCGATTGAGTTTCTTAGTCCTGAGTTCTAGTTTGATTGCACTATGGTCTGAGAGATAGTTTGTTATAATTTCTGTTCTTGTACATTTACTGAGGGGTGTTTTACTTCCAATTACGTGGTCAATTTTGGAATAAGTGTGATGTGGTGCTAAGAAGAATGTATATTCTGTTGATTTGTGGTGGAGAGTTCTGTAGATGTCTATTAGGTCTGCTTGGTGCAGAGATGAGTTCAATTCCTGCATATCCTTGTTAACTTTCTGTCTCGTTGATCTGTCTAATGTTGACAGTGGGGTGTTGAAGTCTCCCATTATTATTGTATGGGAGTCTAAGTCTCTTTGTAAGTCTCTAAGGACTTGTTTTATGAATCTGGGTGCTCCTGCATTGGGTGCATAGATATTTAGGATAGTTAGCTCTTCCTGTTGAATTGATCCCTTTACCGTTATGTAATAGCCTTCTTTGTCTTTTTTGATCTTTGATGGTTTAATGTCTGTTTTATCAGAAACTAGGATTGCAACCCCCGTTTTTTTTTGTTCTCCATTTGCTTGGTAGATCTTCTTCCATCCCTTTATTTTGAGCCTATGTATGTCTCTGCGTGTGAGATGGGTCTCCTGAATACAGCAGACTGATGGGTCTTGACTCTTTATCCAGTTTGCCAGTCTGTGTCTTTTAATTGGACCATTTAGTCCATTTACATTTAACGTTAATATTGTTATGTGTGAACTTGATCCTGCCATTATGATATTAACTGGTTATTTTGCTCGTTAGTTGATGCAGTTTCTTTCTAGCCTCGATGGTCTTTACATTTTGG
>NW_022167282.1:0-1291 GCF_008728515.1 Papio anubis | reverse complement strand
TTTAATTCGGGTGAGTGGTCCTAGGGAAGTCCCCGTGGGGCCAATAGATGCATGGTGAGGGGTGCTGTCCATGCAGCTGTGGGCTCGAAGAGCGTCGGAACCACTTGCTTGTGTATCTTGTGTTCCAGAACATGCCAAAGCCTAACCTATGTGTGTGTGCGTGTGCGTGCATGTGCATGCATGCTTGTGTGTGTGTGTACACCTATATACCTATTAAATATATACATCTTGCCTGAATGTAATGATGACATGCTCCCGCAGTTGACTCACCTGGTGACGTGACAGGTCAGAAAACGCAGTCTTTGGTGGTCTGCTCAAGTTCCAGCTAACTGTCACTAGCTGTGCCATAGTAAAGTATAGATGTTCAGTGTCCATCAGGGCCTAGAGGACAAGCTGAGAGCTGGTTCTCAGAAGAGCAATTATGTGCAGAGGAGGGTGTGGTTTTGTCCCAGAACCCTAGGGGTCTGTGCTCTGGGCCTGTCTGTGACTCTGCCATGCATCATGGGATCTAATTACCACCGTGGCCCGACAGGGAGACCAGCTTTTACATCGACCTCCTCTGGAGGCTTTGCTCTTTCTAGGCCTCATGTGGAACTGGTAGTTTGTAGGTTAATTGGAAAGTGAGCAGAGTAGCGTGTGTGGCCTGGTGGATGTTGCTTGCAGAGCTCCAGAGAGACTCCGAGTGCCTGCCCGTCTCTAGTGCCAGTGGACATGGGCACAGCACCCAGTCCTCCCCCTCACAGAATGCATCCTTACCTTCCTAGATCATGGGCCTCGGAAACTTCAAAGCAGCAGCCCTGTGCATTCTTACAAGAGTTACATCCCAGCCCAGGTGGTCATAATTTCACCAAAACAGTGGGGTGTCTTGTTTCCTGTCCACATCACTAATGTGACGGGCCGCGGTGGTGTCCTATGGAATGGCAAGACAGCCAGCAGCCCTGAGCTCTAGGTTGCATGGAGGAAGTGGAGAGGTAGCACAGCCCTGATGCACTCCCACCAAGGCTGCTGCTGTCCCTGCCAGATGAGAACAAAACAGCTTCTGGACATGAGATTGCAGGAGACAAAACCTCAACCTATATCAGTAGGTACAGAGAAAAATCATCTGCCAGATCAGTGGCTGCAGACCAGAGATCTGGGACTATATTGATTTGTTCCAATAAAGAGACCACATCTGAAGTAGCAGATGCTCAGGCTCCTGGGCTGGGGTCTTGTGTCCCTGGGAGGCTCTGCTGTCTTAAGCAGTGGCTCTGTTCCCTGCAGGTGCGTGGGCAGCCATGCTGCTGGGCTACCT
>NW_022167281.1:0-1291 GCF_008728515.1 Papio anubis | reverse complement strand
GAATGAGGGTACAGATGAGTCTGCCTGCATTGCCATGGGGCTCCAGGCAGGCTCTGCAGGAGGTGGGAGAGAAGCAGGTAGAGGAGGGATCCAGCAGGAAGAAGAGCAGAGCATTCTCCCTGGGAAGGGAGAAGGAAGGATGCACCTTTCATTTAACAGCTCAGTGTTCTAGGGACCGGAGGTGAGGTCGCACCTGCTGGTTCCACAGCGCCTGTCTCTGGCATGAGTTGTTTAGATGTCAGAAATGGTGAAAAGTTTGAGATTGTCCCAGCTGGTCCAGGAAAGGTAATGGGGGAGCTACAAAGCTTGTAGAAGGGCAGTCAGGACTGTCCTGTGCACAGGGGCTCCAGGGCACGTGAGCCAGACTGTGGCTAGGGCCAGGCCTCCCAGGAGTGACCCAGACCAGCCTTTTCTTTCTCATTCTCTCACCCTCTGAATTCAAAAGCTTAAATATGCCATGAAAGGTCCACCCAATAAGAAGAAAGTATTTGCCTCCTGGGCTCAGAAGTGGTATTAAGAAAACTGCAAATCTACTGACTGTGACAGAAAGCAAATCAGTGGCTGCTTGGGGTGGGGTGGGGTGGGGTGGGGTGGGGTGGGAGGGGCTGTAGGAAGGGATTCCAAAGAAGCACGAGGAAGCTTTGGGAGTAGTGCTACTCCTGGTCTTCGCTATGCTCATGGTTTTGCAGGTGCATACGTGTGTCAAAATTGATCAAAAAAAAAATTTTTTTTGAGACGGAGTTTCACTCCTGTTGCCCAGGCTGGAGTGCAGTGGCACAATCTCGGCAGGCACCCACCACCACGCCTGGCTAATTTTTTGTAGTTTTAATAGAGACGGGGTTTCACCATGTTGGTCAGACTGGTCTCAAACTCCTGACCTCAGGTGATCCACCCACCTCGGCCTCCCAAAGTGCTGGAAGTACAGGCATGAGCCACCTCGCCCAGCCTTGTTCTCTTGTATGTCAGTTACCCCTCCATGAGGCTGCTAAACATCCTCCCAGCACACACACACCTGCACACCCTCACGCAGTTTGCAAGGCAGTGGTTCAAGTTACACTTTAATCCCTCAAGCATGCTCATCTCGCTCTCCAAACCTGCCCTCTTGCAGGATCTACGGTTCTTCTAAGTGCCCTGGTCACAAGGCAGCTGGATCAACACTCAGAGGTACAGAGCAGGGCAGAGTGTGGTCCCTGCATCTGTCTCACCCCCACGATCTTGACACACAGAGACCTTCCCAGGAGCTATGACTTGAACTTCACAATCTGCAGGGCCCACCCAGGAGCCGTGTCCT
>NW_022167280.1:0-41608 GCF_008728515.1 Papio anubis | reverse complement strand
TAAAATAAAACATAAAAAGAGAAAAAACAATTAAAAAGTCAATCCAAAGTAATATTCTTTAGAGTTCTTCAGGGAACATATCAAATATTTTTCTCTGAGATTCTGACTTTAATTCCATATACTCAGTGTCATAAATTAATTAAATGGTTGAGAAATAAGACACAGTTTAAAACGGGGAAAGAAGGAATGGTAGGAGAGAACAAGGAGGTCAATTCTAAGCTGCTTTATTCAAGTTGTACTTCCATTCCTTATGTTTGAATGAGTTAAGTGATTGATTGGTATGTTATCTCACTGACATACAGTGCTCTATGTTTTTGCAAAGCACTTTCATATCTAATTGCTTTCCTGTGATCCTCTCAACTACCTATCACATTTTTTAAAGTAGCATTTTTATAAAAGGATAAAATAGAAATTCAAAAAGGTATGCCGTTTTCAAGGTTACTCAGCTAGTTATCAGTGAAGACAGAGGTGCTTAAGTGTGATGCCTAGGTTGTTTCACTACACTGGAGATAGTTTCCAATTTATGATATAAGATGCTGTGTTGAGGCATTTATTGTATTTGAAGCATCTAAAGTTCTACATTGAAAAGCGACTACAAAGGCAATGTACTATTCTGATTTCTGGCTCCAAGGAATTGTGTCACAGAATACAAGAAATTGTGTGACAGGATGAAAAAGGTAAAAAGCCTTCTCATTACTTGTCATTTTGTAACTTCCCTTATGACTTAGGCTCTGTATCAAAGATACTGGTTACAGTGATTTTTCTACTGAATTCATGAACTATGATCTGGTTATGACATAACAACAGAATATTTACTAGGATACCACAAGCAAGTCTTGCTCACTAGGAGAGACAGACAAGTAAATGTGACAAGGACACTGTGTTTTCAAGAACTGCATCTGTTCACAGTTCTTCTGGTGAGAGCTTATTAATATGTTTACTGCAGCAGGAGATAGCCAAGTACTGAAACTCTGCTAACAATTTGCTTAGACTCAGAGACAAGTTGACAGTATTTTCTCTGGTCAGTTTCAACAAATGTTCATAAACAACTCTCAGAGAGGCCAATAGGCAGATTTCAAATATTTGGAGAAATCACATAGCTCACAGTGAAAACGAAAATGTTAATGACTGTGAAGATCAGTTACTGTTCCTTATGAAAGCATAGATGTTGTGAAAGTTTAAAAACTACTCAAATACATATCACTTGGCACAAATCCCCAGTTTTAAAAATGAGAAGGCCCTGAGTAAAAGCGTGACATGCCCAAGGCTCTACATTAAATTCCTGCTTAGTTAGAACCCAGGAAGTCCAGTTCTAATGGTTGCATTCTTGCCACTACACTTGACTATCTAAGGCAGTGCTCTCAAACTAGCAGCTTGGGCACAGTTAGGCTTTCTTGGGTCTATATGGTGTTTCAAAAAATTAATTAGTTGCTGCAATGTAAAGACAGGGACATTTCACATACAATTTCCAATTTCTATTTTTTTCTTCAAATAAGAGACCTGGCAACAGCAGGTCTACCTTCTCCCATGACCACAGTTGACTGGAGAGGGTGCTGGTTCCCGCTCACTCAGGTTCTTGCATGGTTACCCTTTTAGCCTCACCTGTGTGTCCCTATAAACATCAGAACTTGTGGTCTCTGTGTCCAGATTGTCCTGTGCTAGATGGTTTTAGAAAAATAAATTTTTAAAAATAGCTAATTATATAGAAAGATACTACATTCTAAACATGTCAACTTTCCCATTATGCCACCAAGATAAGAAATATGAGTTCTAATCTGACTATTTTTGAAAGCATCTTTTTTATGGTTTTAAGTGAGACTGAATTCATATAAACAGTAAATATGTTAACTACTGAATCAGTTGGAGGGTTTTTCTCACTGATTAGTCTCTAACTGCTTCCCTTCAAATCAATTTAGTGATTGAGTAAATTCAATTGTTTTGACTTTTTATTTAATAAGCTTATGTGTATAAATACAATTCATTAAAATTCACTAGATAAAGTAAATACACATTTCTTTCCCTACTGGCAATCCAGCTTCCATTTCCTCAAGTTATTTCATTACAGTTATGTTTTCATTTTAGTTGGCAATCATTTATATTCCATTTGATTTATAAATGTAAAACTACATATTACCCATCTTTACAGCTGCTGAGGGAAATTATTTATTGCTCTATATGCTGCCTACATGCTGTCAGAAAAGAAGCACACCT
The DNA here is from genome assembly GCF_008728515.1 of Papio anubis. Classification (NCBI taxonomy): domain Eukaryota; kingdom Metazoa; phylum Chordata; class Mammalia; order Primates; family Cercopithecidae; genus Papio; species Papio anubis. The sequence goes on along the minus strand of NW_022167280.1, from coordinate 39,397 downwards.
CCCCAGCCCTTCAATTCTGTCCCCACAAACACAAACACACACCACTCAGTGAAAGACTCATTGAATTTACATTTGAAATTTCAATCCAAGAGTTAGTATCTACAAAAGAAAGAAAGTTAACATGACATGTTAGGAATCGAAAGTCATAATTTTGGAATAACTTTGATTTTGGATGAAATTTCTCATTCTCATGAAAAATTGTTTGAAGGAAAATGAAAACGAGAGCACGCTTTCCTAAAAATTAAAAAAAGGTGTGTTTAGTTATTTCAAATGTATTTAAAATATTAAAATATGTAAGACTTAACTCAACATCCATGCTAGAGATTGGGCTACAAAACTTCCTTATGCGCCAGCTATATCCATAATATTATGCTAGAACCAATACATGCATCTAAACATCACTCATCCTATTTATTAACCTTCATTTTTCTCAAAAAGTGTGGCATAATTCTGTAAGCAGATCTTTAACATACATTTATTCAAGTATACATTTATTCAACATGTTTTTTAAAAATAGCTCGTATGTGCCAGGTACTATATTAATTGCCCATAGCACAGTATGAACAAGAAATGCAGATTCCTTCTTTTATTGGAAGCTTAGCATGAACCCAAGGCAAATCTCCCCATTCCTATCTCCTCACACATCCAGCACTCAGCTCCCCACTCCCTCATCCACCCCCAATTATTACCCACACCCATCACTTGCCCTCCACACCCACCCATGCATCTTCCCTGCCATAGTAGATAAGAGAGACAACTCTTGGTGGCCCTAACAATGACACAGACATTCCTCTCCCTAAACTCCATAGTTTTCTCCTCTGGGGAAAAATTATACACATATATGTTGTCCTTTCAGTTGAATCTTTGTCCTACTCTTTCTATGAAACATTTCTGGTAGGGCATTAAAAAACAAATATAAAAATACATATTGCACCCAGTGTACACTGGATCACTTAATGGCTCTTGGAGTCTAACAACTGTCTAAAATGTTTCTTTTCCTTTCCCTTCTCCATAAATGTGAGAAATGAATGTCTATGCCCCTTCACATAAAATATGTTAGGCCCAACATTCTGTGAAGAGCATACAGAGAATTGTTTATGGATAGAATATTTTACTGCTGAAAGATACTTTTGGATAAAATATAAGGTATAGAAAGGGAAAACTGGTCAGTAAAAGCAGAGCTTGCTATGGAAACAGGGCTTGCTACCTCCACAGAAAAATTAAATGTTATATAATTATTATATTTTATATAATGAAATATATTGCAGCTCAATCTGAAAATATAGGAGAGACAAAATATGATGCTTCTTTTCCATTTCTTCTTCCAATCACCCAGAGAATGTAAATAATGAAAGAGTACTTTAAGTACTGGTACATAATTCCATGAGAGTTTAAGTCAGAAAGCTGATACTTTCATGTAAGAGTAAATCAGAACAAATTAAACATCTCTGTGCACTTTGCAAGGTGTAAGACACATTGCTGACAGCCCAACAAATAATGATTATCTAAAATTCAGGGGAATATCAAGGTCCAGTAATTTATTGTCCTCTATTTAAGCAGGACTTAAAGCATCTATATTAAGAAGTATATCTTATTCATATTTTATCTCTGATACTCAATAACTGTTGGATTTAATTAAATATCAGAAGCAATCAGTCTTTAGTTTATTGAGATTTAGCTCAGACTGGTACTGTGTAGCTAAGCAAAAAGTAGAGGGTTTCTTTGAAAGTCCTATAAATGATATTCTCCATACATTATATGGAACCTCCTTATCTCTTCAGTTAAAACTGAGGCGCATTCATATATCAATAATATCATGTACATAGTGGTCCCAAATTTGGCTGTGCAACAGAATTACCTAAGGAGGAAGGGGATTATAAAAATTTGAGTCCCAGGACACCATTCCCAGCATGTTTTGCAATATCCCCAGATGTTTCTAATTACATGCATTTTGGAATCACAGGTGGGGATGAAAGACCCCTGGACGGAGAACTGGGTTCAGAGATCTGCTGTGCCACAAAAAACTCACATGACGTTCAGCAGGATTCAGTCCACCAGTCCTTTATTCATCTTTCGAGCATGAATGAAAAACAAACTATTATATCTCTGGTTTTTAACTTCCTCATCTGCAAAATGAGGTCACTGGAATAGATGATCTGAAATGCCTTCTGCCTCCAAGTTGATCCTATAATCTACACTATAATCATCCCACCTACATTTGTCACATATGCCTTATATAAAGTAATTTATGTATCAGTTTTAAACTATTGAATTAAATTCTGCAAATATATATTTAAAAATATATTATGACCAAGCATAGCACAAAATCAAAGTTCTGGAGATGTATTGGGCAAAACTTTGTACAAAATACTGCTTCTTGTATTCTAAATTCTCAGTAAATATTTTTAAGTGAATAAATTAAAAGAATGAATAAAAAATAAAATTTTCTAAACCTATTTGAGCCTTAATTTCCTAAATGAAATAAGCTAGGTCCAAAAAATTACTTTTTAAACCAGGGGTATTAAAAAAGGTTTCATCTGAAGGCTAATGATGGATGATTGAGAACTGTGTTGAGAAGAACTATGTAACAGAATCTGGGAGAAAGGATACCATAAGTCAATTAGCAACATCTAGTCACATATTTGTCTTTTCTGTTATAAACATAAACCCTTGGGTTTTTCATTTCAAAAATGTATACTGCAAGCTTTTGGGGCATCAGGCACTGTTCTAAGTTCTGGAAATACAACAGTGTCCTGTTAGTAGGTGAGTATAACAACAAATATGTAAAGAATTGCATAAATGAGATAATTTCCAATAGTAGGAAATGGCATGAAGTAAATAAAACAAAGCAACAAGATAGAAAGTGAAAGGGGAAGGGTTATACCTTATATAGAGAACGACTTCCTGAGGAAATGATACTTGAATTAAGATCTAAATGAAAAGAAGCAGCCAGTCACAAAAATAGCTGAAGAAAGTGGATTTCAGCTGGAGGAAACAGCCAACACCAAGGCGTCAATGAAGGTACATCCTTCATGTGCTTAAGGATGGCATGGCTGAGTGTGATGGGATAGGTGGTACTAGATTACACTAGGCAGACTCACCCTATATACATTTGCAATGCTAGACCCACTCTCTACCCCTTTCTCTCTCTAACTCTCATTCTTCTCCCCATGGGAAGGGCTGTGGACACCTGAGTCTGATTTCCAGGCTCTAGCAGAGCCTCCACAGCTGGGGTTGGGCATCTATAGGCTTAAAACTCCCTAGCTAAATCTAATGAGCAGCCAAAAGTGACAACCAGTGCCCTAAGCAAAAAATAAAAAATAAAAACTTAAGTTATAAACCAAAGAGAGGCTGAATTTATAAAAGACTAAGAAAAGGGAATATAGTAAAGTAAATATAATACTGAGGAAAGTTTGGTTACAGAAATTGCCCCCAATCTCTAATTCCTTCCCTCAGACAAATAAAGAAAATGATTTCCTCACAGCCTCACAACTCCGATTTAAAATAAAAAGAAAAATCCTACTACGTAATGGTCAATTTATTTAAACTAACATTTTCAGTCTATGTACATGGAGTTGTAATGGATGCTATATGAATCACAAGAGATATAAGATATATCCTATTCTTGAGAAAGTTACAAGCAGCATTACAAATATCTGGTTTCAGCCTTATGATCTTGTTGACATGACTTCAGCCTGTGTCATCCTTTGCAGCTGATATTTTCTTCCCAGTGCCTTTTCAAATGGCAACCTTGTACAGAGTAGAAACCATTAGTTTATATAAACCAAGAAGATTATACAAGGGTGCTTGGGAAACAATAGTGATGATGATTAAAGTTGATTCTCAGGAACCTTCAGGAAATGCTATACATATGTTCATAGCTAAAATCAACTGACAATTATGAAACAAGAATAACCTTTGATGTCTTCCAACTGGTCTGTGAAGAACTGGCTCCCTGCTGCAGGCACTACCCTACCATGACCCCCTAAACACTTACCTGAAAATCCTGAGGTCATAACTGATCAAAACTTTAAGTGCTGTATTTTCTAAAGGCATTACCTTTCAACATGAGCATATTAAACACTCCAAATTTTCCAGACGCAAAGCAGTCAAGGGATGGGAGAAGTTAGATGCCCAAGAGGCTCTCAGACTATTCTCTATATGAAACCTCCTCTTTTCCCCTTTACCAATAAATTATGTGCCAGCTCCAGTGTAGGTCTCTGAAAAAGACTTAGGATGAGCGCTGTATCATATTTACAGATGGAGGGGATGTCACTTCCAATAGAAGCTAACCAATGTAGGATACACAATATCAGACCACTACCTTATTAGCTTGTGTGTGTGTGTGTATTTATATGTAAAATACATATATATGTATTTTATTGAGTTCTCATTATATGCCAGCCATTATCTTGTTAACTGCATCAGAAGTAAGTACAATTATAATCTCTGGTTTGCAGATTTGAGGAGTAGGTTTAGAGAGTCTCAGTGACTCACCTAAAGTCACACAGCTCAAAGATAGGGTGAGAAAGCAGATGTGTCTGAGTCCAAGTCTCCTTATTAACCACTAACCCCTCTTCCTTCATACCCAACCTTTTTATTATGTGTCTGCTTGAACTATAACTACAAATGGAGGAACCAAAATGTAAAAGGCTAGTAGCTCTTTGGATAACCCAGAGTCATTGGTAGACCTTCCCAGGAAGGGTTGATTGCAATGCTCTGTTATGAAGCCATAGACTCTATATACCCTCCTCACTGAATCACAGGTTCACAAGTCATCAGCTTTATTTGGTCCAACCGAATGAGCCTAATACTGGAATTCCTTCCACAAAAGCAAATGAACAAATAAACAGGAAACTCATAGCCATATGCCATGATCACACTAGGGACTAAATAAGAGAGGCTGGCTTCTGCATGAACTAACACTACAATGGAAAATCAACTGGCAGTGTGTAGATTCTGTTTTGGAGAATGAGTAGTTAAGAGTATTGTCAAATTTGAAAATGCAGTAAATTCCCCATTACTAATACCCTAGAAATTTCCAAAGAGAGGATATAGCTTTTTTTCCCCTTTCCCCACTGAAAAATATCCCTTGTTTTTAGAAATATGGATGTATTTGTTTCATTTAATTACAGAATTGTTCTAAATACAGAAGAAAAGAAGGCATGCCTTTCTATCACCATTTCCAGGAGTTACTGTGCTTGAAGGTTTTTCAAGGATCAAGTGTGCTTTAAAACAAATCAGTGTATAGCTACTCTTACCCTCTGACAATGCCTCCCTCTGTCTGTCACTTGCAGCCAAACAGGAGCAAGCTTTAGAGTAGAACTGCCTTTTCTAGAGAGACACACATTTTGGAACATGAAGAAAACAGAAAAGGAAGACCCAGTGTGCATTTATTTTATCCTTTTCTGAATTGGTAATGAGTTGGGCTATGTCCTTCTGGTTGACAAGAGCAGGTGTGTTGAATGCAATATAGCTCCAGGACCTCATTTTTTAAAAAGACTTTGCCCTCACTCATGGTAATACAGTCTTTGCACTGGTTATTTACATTTTCCTTACTCACTTAGACATTAAAATGCTGATAATATCTAGCTCAAATTCATAAGCCTGTTATGAATCTTAGCATCTCCTTATACAGGAGATAATACGCAGTGATCAGACACTAGGGTTTTGGAATGAGACTGACTGGGTTTGAACCCTGCGTCTGCCATTTTTTACTTGTGTGACTTAGATAATCATTTTTAAACTTCCAAGAATAATAATAGTACCTACCTTCTAGGGTTCTTGAGAGGACCAAATGAAGCAATGAACATTGAACAATTGCACAGTGCCTGGCACACAATAATTACTCAATCCATGGTGCTGCCATCATTATTATTTTTTAATAATAATAACTGTGTTAGTCAAGATTCTTTAGAGGGACAAAACCAACATGAGATTATAGATAGATAGATAGATAGATAGATAGATAGATAGATAGATAGATATGAAAGGAGGTTTCATAAGGGAATTGGCTCATGCAATTATGGAGGTTGAGAAGTTCCACAGTAACTTGTTTACAAGCTGGAGAAACAAGGAAGCCAGTGATGTGACTCAGTCTGAGTCCAAAGGTCTGAGAACCAGGGAAGCTGATGATAGCATAGCCCTCAGTACAGAGTCAAAGGCCTGAGAATCTGGGCGGCTACTGGTGCAAGTCCTGGAGTTCAAAGTCTTGAATCCTGGAGTTCTGACGTGCAAGAAAAGGAGAAAAGGGGGATCCCAGCTCCAGTTCTATCCAGGCCCTTAGCTTATTTCATTACTGAACGCAGCTCTTTCTTGCTCAACCCATTGATTCAAATGTCAGTCTCTTGGGAAACACCCTCATAGACCTACTCAAAAATGATGTGTTCCCAGCTATCCAGGTATCCCTTAATCCAGCCAAGCTGACACCTAAAATTAGCCATCACGGTAACACACATCTGAGTTATATTACCGTTTATGAGTAGAAGGTGGTAGTTCACAAAGTAGGGGGAGGGTAAAAGTTAAACAATTAATAGTCAATAAACAGACGAGCATCAGTTGCACCGTGAACACTAGTTTTTTTAGCACATGCAGAAAGTACCAAAACCTAGAGGAGGTTTTACAATATAATAACCTCGAAAGAACTGTATTAGTTCTCTAGGGCTACTGTAACAAAGTACCATAAACTGGGTGGCTTAAACAACAAAAATTCATTCTCTCACAGTTATGGAGGCTAAAAATCTAAAATCAGCATCGATAGAATTGGTTCTTTCTGACAAATGTGAAGGAGAGTCTGTCCTATGCCTTCTCCTAGCTTTTGGTGGTTGCTGACAATCTTTGGCATTCCGTGAGTTGTAGATGCATCACGCCAATCTCTGTCTTCATCTTCAAATTATGTTCTTCCTGTGTGCGTGTGTTTTTCTGTGTCCAAATTTCTCCTTTTTATAAGGTCACTAATCATGTTGGCTTGGAGCCCACTCTAATGATACCATTTTAACTTTATCATTTAAATCACCTCTGTAAAGCCCATATCTTTAAATAAGCCCATATTATGAGATATCAGGCATTAGCGTTCCCACTTTTTTTGGGGGGGTGTAGTGGGACACGATTAACCCATAACAAAAACAGAGGGCAAAACTAAGAATTATATTTGAAATCTTTTGGGAAAGCATATGTTTTAATATGGGTTTTTTGGAATCACTCAAAAATGCAAAGGAAAATGCTTTAACTCTTAAGTATTACACTTGTGCTAAGATGGCATTATTATGGCAATAAGAACATGCATCTCTTCCTAAACGTAAGTCTCAGTGAGGTTTTACATAGGTCCTTCCTAGAGAAACACGAAGCCAAGGAATTCCAATACCCTGGCCAGCCCAAATATCTATTATATTGCCTCTTAACAAAACACCATTTGATTATTCATTCAACAAATATTAATCAAGCAATCAAGCACTTTGTGCTTAACCCCATATCAGACCTTACAAAGATATGGAGGAAATCTAAAATATGGTACATGCTGTACGGAGTGCTTTACCTGCTTGTGAGCATGTGAATTATATTTCTTGTTTTCTATGCCTTAAGAGTTGATGAGGCATGGTTCTAAGGATCCAAAATGTGTTCACTAAGGCTGATTTCCAGGAACCCATGCATGCTATTAAGGAGTGATATAAGGTGTGATCTTGTTCTATCACCAAGGGTGGCATCATAGCTAGATGTCAGGTGGAAATATGCCTGTCATATGCCATCTTTCATGTGAAACACAATTCAAATTTTCACCCAGTGCCATTCTAGGTTATAACCATTCTTTTGGATTAAGATTTGTCCAATAAGTATGGGCAATAATTCCCAATTCAATAAGTATCAAACTAAATTCTCCACTAGAAAAATGCTATGGAGAAATACACTGCAAAAGGCAGAGAACACAACTTCCCCACATGCAGAAGTGAAGCAAAGTTATCTGTGCATGATGCTAGAGGGGACAGCAGCTTTGGGTGACAGGTGGCACGCCTCTCTGCCAAGAAGAAGGCGTTGCTCCTGGCAGGTTTTTTTTTTTTTTTTTTTTTTTTTTCCTGAGACATGTGACCTAAGTAGTGGCATTTCACAGCTGAGAACCCAGCTTGTGATATGCCTTTTGCTTCACTGAGAGGCGGGCCACATGTCCACAGAGGCTGCAACTCTAGCTGCAAAACATTGCAATACGTTTGCCTGTATCCTTCTTAAAATCAAATATTTATGTTGCTCTGGAAATGTAAATGGACTGTATGATTAATGACATTTTTCTAGACAAAGAAGGTGGCTTCCTTGCAAAGGTGTCACTTTCTAACACAAATTCTACAAGGAGGAAAAAAGAACCAGAAAAATGAGTGGGCAGGAAATGTTAAAAATATTTATCAGTCTTTGGTAGAAATTTGCAAAAGAGGGTCTACTCTATTTTGACTAACATAGCAGATGGAAGACAAATTTGAACTCTGACATTCTCAGCACTCTGACATCTGGGTCCACTTTTCCAACCAGGTCCACAACTCACCTGTAAGTACCTTCTGCTCCAGATGAATTAAACCACTCACCATTCTCTGCATACATGTTAGCACCTTACTCAGATCCCTGATTCACGTTATCTTATTGATGTGAGATTCTTTTTCCATATAGCTTTGCATTTACAACGCTAGCTATCATGTAAGACCCAGTTTTAATGCCTCTTATTCCAAATACCTACCCAATATCCCCACTGGAAGTAATCTGTCCCTCCCTTGGACCTCATACCCTCTCACAATGATGTGGCAATAATCCTTTCTCTAGCCCTCCATCTGGACTAAAAATAAAGGTAAGAACTGCAGCGTACCCATAAAATTTGGAAACATAAAAAATATTATTTTATTGTACTGTAATATAATATCTGGATAATTTTTTACAGATATTTGCTTATGTTACCAAACTTTATTAGCTTCTGCACACCTGGATTGACTTTTAATATCTGATGCCTGGTGCACTGTCTAATAATTAGTAGAAGTGTATTTGTAACATAAATTGACTAACTTGTTGGCTTATTGATATGAATATGAGGGTTACCCTTCAAACCAACATACAAAGAGAAAGGGTGGAAGAAAATCAGACAGTAGGCAGGGCATGTGAAGAAATGAATGTCAATGATCAGGAGATCCTTCAGAGGCTGTAGAGAGAAAAAGCTGGGCTACAATGATAGTCATGCATCATGCATCTTGTAGTAACTAGCTGTGTGTAACCTCACATCTAAGTTTTCTTTTCGAATCAAGGACTTAGATACTCTCTTTTAACATAAAATCTATCATTTTAAATAAATGCTGAATAATAGTGGTTGTTTATAACTCTCTGGTAAATGTAGAGGCTAGGAGGAATTATTAATAATAAAAATGAGAAAATGGTAATACAAGCTATAGTAGAATATAAGGCAACTAATTGTATGTATATAAAAGTATAGTTTCCAAAGCACTTCCACATCAGCTATCTGGGTCTCACAGGAAGCGTGTAAGAAAGGCAAGACAGACTTTTTACAGATGAGAAGATAGATGGACTTAAAGCAGTTTCCTGGCTTGTCCAGAGTCATGGGGGTTGTCGTTAGAGGATGTGAGATCAAATCCGGGTCCTCCTACTCAGTACACCTCTCGCTGCCCATGGGCGCTAAAGTATAAAAGGAAGAGAGGGTACTAGATACCAGTATCCATGTAAAGAGAGAGATTGAGAAAAATATAACATTTGTGAGTTTGAATTGCCAGTAAATGTAATAATTTTTCCTTCAATGATTAAAAAGAGGGAAGGGGAAGAGTGATAATAAGTAGAGTTACCCACAAAACATGCAATTAATTTGATTTTTTTTTTTTTGGCTGTATTCCACTTTGATGAGAAACAAGCAAATCAAAAGAAAAATAATCTACAACAAATTTAGTAAAAACAAAAACTTCTAATGTTGTTAGTTCTTGGAAGTTGAATAAATAATCCATTATCTTGTTTCATTTACATTTACATTTACATTTACAGTACTAGACACTAAGAATTGATGTGAAGCCCTATAAGCTCTTAAATCATCAAACCCCTTGCTAAGGCAGAAAAGGCATTTGAAACAAAAGCCTTCCATACTTAATTCAATTGAACAAATGTGTACCAAGTGTCTATGGTGTCCAAATCTGTGCTGTAATTGCTGAAAAAATATCAGTAAATGAAACAAAACTAAGATCTTACTTTCCAGCAGGACAGATACTTTTGGTGGGCAAAGTATTCTAGTGGGAGAAGGCATTGATGTAACCAGAAATTTGATTAACTACAATTCAGTAATTATTCAAGTTAGCTAATGCATATTTTTAAAATCATTGAATATAAGAAATGAATAGATAAATATCTTTACTATAATTTTCTAAATTTACACATTTTAAAATCCATTTTCTGCCTATACGAAAATCATACCATGTTTCTCTTAAACATATATAAATGATTGTGTAGGAAATAATTCATAAATGTATGGAAAATGATCTACAATGCACTGTCATAAGAAGTAAATTATGAGAAGGGGCTTCCAGAGGTTCTGTCCATATTGTGGTCCAGAAATTAGCAGCATCAATACCACCTGAGAGCCTATAGAGACAGACGCTCAGGCCCACCCCAGATCTACTAAGTCAGAATCTGTAATTGAAGCTCCCCAGGTGATTTGTAGGAACAATAAGGTTTGAGAAGACTCCTCGACTGCATTCCTCCATACCTAGGAGAGCCTAAAATAACCTTGTAAAAGGGAGAATACAAGCACTTCAAAAAATCACTCACTCGATATTTTTTTCATTTTTTTTTTTTTTTTTTTTGAGACGGAGTCTCGCTCTGTCGCCCAGGCTGGAGTTCAGTGGCGCGATCTCCGCTCACTGCAAGCTCCGCCTCCCGGGTTCACGCCATACTCCTGCCTCAGCCTCCCGAGTAGCTGGGACTACAGGCGCCCGCTACCTCGCCCGGCTAGTTTTTTTTGTATTTTTGTAGTAGAGACGGGGTTTCACCGTGTTAGCCAGGATGGTCTCGATCTCCTGACCTCGTGATCCACCCGTCTCGGCCTCCCAAAGTGCTGGGATTACAGGCTTGAGCCACCGCGCCCGGCCCTTTTTTCATTTTTAAGAGGCAATTTCTTTTCGAGTAAGGTTTTACTTTTAAAATGGTACATCAAAGATATTTCATACTAAACTTTCCTTTAGCATGTACTAACATAAACCAAAAAATGAATTTGCCTTTTCATGGTTTCAAATTTGGTGCTTCTAGCCAAAGAGTAATTTATCCCTCACATCTATTAACACATAGCACCTCCCCCTATTATCTGTGATTGAATCACCATCTTATTAACAGGTTTAAGAGACACAGGGTGTCTTCTGTTTTCTCATCCTATATCAAGCTCGGTTTCCCAAGTTAAATCATGTTGTACTTAAGGCAAACAAGAATGAAATAGAAGACAGCATCATAGGTACTGAGCCTACCTGGAACATTCAACAAAACTAGCTGTCAGGCTACAAGTAATTATGGCTAGAGAAGCGCATGAGAACACCAGGAGAAGTTAGAAGATGGGTTAAAAAAAGCTTCCTCTCCATTTCTCACTGAGCAGTCACTTTACGAACAGATTTGCCTTTCCCAGATTTTATATATTTTTATTTTAAAGATGAGAAAAGGGGAAAACAGGAAAGGAGACTGTTATAAATCCACAGAGGCACCCATATCGAGGTCGAACACAGAAGAAAGAGAGAATGTTTCAGCCATACATATGCTCTCTCAAAGAGAGACAAAACACCCAAACACAGCCTCATGGCAGGCCCCAGAACGCACTAAGAAAGAGATAGCAGGAACGGGTGAGCATCTGAGCCAAGAAAGGAATTTCAAACAATCTGAAAGAGCATGATTCTCCTCTGTTATGTGATCAACACTCAAGGATTCTTCTGTACACACTAGATCTTCTCATCTTTAGCATATTAAACTATGAATATAAGATACCTCCCATTTCCACTATTAAAAAAACACTTTCCACCTGTCATTACCATCGGCTTTATAGCACACAGAAATTCCGGTTGAGATATATACCTATGAGGAGGTCACTTCCCTTTATATGTATATTAATAAACTGACTCTTTCCAAAAATAGAGTTGAGATATTTTACAATTATAAAAAAGTATAAATTAATGCTATTGAAGTAAGGTGGAAGAAGCTAGTACCTATGCACATAAGGTAGAATATGTTCTGTGATTGAGCATTAATTTTAGTTTTGAGCTTCCTGGTAAGCAGGAGATAAACAAAAAATGCAATGTTCTCATTACCAATTAAGATGAAACATGTTAGCTCTTTAAGAGAAACAAATAGTATCATAATATTTAAATATAAAAATATTATGTTTCCGATGGACTTATACAAGTTGCATTAAGCAGCACAAGCAATATCTTCAACAAAAAATAGATGAAAATGATAAAACATTGTTTAAATTTTTAATTCCTGTTCTGACCTTTAAGAAAGGAAAAAGTAAAATATTAACATGTAACTTAGAAAAGGCAATTCTTCAGGAAGAGTAAACAAAGTCAGGTATGTAATATTCTGGAAACCTAATTTTTTTTTAGACAAGGTCTCACTGTTGGCCCGGCTGAAACACAATGGAATGCATCACTGCTCACTGTAACCTCAAGCTCTTGGGCTCAAGTAATCCTCTTTCTTCAGCCTCCACCTACAGGTTCCTCCTATAGGTTCATGCCACCATTCCCAGTTATTTCTTTATTTTTTTTTTTAGAGATAGGGTCTTGCTATATTGCCCAGGCTGGCCTCAAACTCCTGGCCTCAAGCCTCCCACCTTAGTTTCCCAAAGTGCTGCTATTATATGCATGAGCCACTGTGTGTGGCCCCTGGAAACCTACTTTCATACAGAAAGGTTGGCAATGATCTCTCAGATGACACTGTTAAATATAAGTTCTCTCATCTGGCCCTTTGACAGTATCTGGATAAAGGATAATTCTTGGCTCTGATCTCTGACGGGCACCTGGTAGCCTATGTAGTAAATTAAAGAAAGATTCTGGTGTTTTGGACATTGGGCCAGTAGGTGGCCAAGTTAATGAACTGCTATGAAAGCTGAGACTTGTTGCTTATATCTGGGGGCTGTACAATAGTGAAGAGAATATCAAAACAGTATGAACTAACACTAGTGGGAATATGTGCTTTCTGATCTCATTTGGCGCCTCTAAAAATATGCTCTATTTGTATTTGACCTGTTTCTTCTCTCTTTCCATTTCCCTCATTGAATAATTCAGAAAATAAAGACTACCAAATGTTGTTTTCAAATATTCTCTTCTCCTCTTTCCCAAACTTCACTACATCACCACACAGAGGAAAAGCTTCTGTTCAAGGCTAGCCCTGCCACAGCTTTGTCATGGCTCCTCAGCAACCTTGCTTGATGAATTATCTTCAAACTTTCCTTTTCTACTCACTCTTTTTCATCAGCCTTTAAAACTGCTTAATTGTTCCCTCCTAAAGAATTATTTTACTTAGAAGTACATCTCTCTCTAGCTATCATTATATTTCTCATTTTCCTTTCTCAGGAACAAGGATGTATATTAGCAGCCTCCACTTTCTCCTGGCTTCTGCCCTTCCAATTGATTTGTAAATTGACACGCTACTGGAAAGACAGACCTAGGAGGAAGTGGAGGCTACCTGCTAGGGTCTGAGCGTCCCCCAAAATCCATGTGTTGAAATTTAATCCCCATTGTGGTGGTATTAAGAGATGGAGACTTTTGAATTCAATTGAGTCATTGAGGGCCCTGCACTCAAAAATGGATTAGTGCCTTATAAAATAACTGGAGAGAACTAACTTAAGCCCCTTTTGCACTTCTGTTCCTTCCACCACAAGGACACAGAGTTCATCTCCTCTGGAGGATGCAGTAACCAGACACCATCTTGGAAGCAGACAGCAACCCTCACCAGACACCAAACTTTCTGGTGCCTTGATCTTGGACTTGCCAGTTTCTCCAGAACTGTGAGAGAATAAATTTCTATTATTTATAAGCTACTCAGTCTATGGGTAAGACATCACCAAAATGGTGGAGTAGAAGAAATCTGGCTTCAATCTTCCTCACAGAAAACCAAAAACAACTATCTAGCGCCAAGATTATCATCACCTATAACCCAGAATTCAAAGCTGAGGCTCTGAATATCCTTGAAGCCACAGAGAAGTGAAAAATTATGAGAAGAGAAAGGAGATACCAAGTCAGAGAGGCAGTTCAGCAGCACCACATTGTAGGAGGCACATTCATGAGTCTTCTGGGCATAAACTCCTAGCCAGCCTCCCAAACAGCTGGGAAATTCTCTTTGAAACCCCTCTCCCCAGTCCAGAATGGGCAGTGCTTCCAACTTGTGTGAGAGCTGTGGGAAACTTGGGCCTAGGGCACCATCTAGTGCCAAAATAAAAGCAGCTGTCTAGGGCTAAGGGGACTCAACAGGCAACCAGCATAGAACTTGTAAACACACATCACTAGACAGACCACACCAATACAGGCAATGAAGACTGGGATAAATAACTAGTCTTTCGATGAGAAGACACAGATATACATTCATAAAAAACACTAGCAAATAGGGAGCCGTAACCTTCCCAAATGGATAAAGCAAGGAGTCAGTGGCTGACTCCAATGAGATGGCAATATGTGAGCTCTCAGGTCAATAATCCAAAAGAAGAATTCTAAAGAAACTCAGTGAACTCCAAGATAACACATAAAAGCAATTTACAAATTTATCAGAGAAATTTAACAAAGAGATTGAAATAATTTTTTAAAAAGTTAAATAGAAATTTTGGAACTGAGAAATACCTTCAGTTGAATAAAAAAAAAAAAATGCATCAGAGGGTTAAAACAGCAGAATTGATAAAGTAGAGGAAAGAATTAATGAGCTTGAAAACAAGTTATTTGAAAATACATTCAGAGGAGAAAAAAGAAAAAAAAAATAAAAGGAATAAAGAATGTATCTGAAATCCAGAAAATAGCCTCAAAAAGGCAAATCTAAGAGTCATTGGCCTTCAAGGAGGAGTTAAGAAAGAATAAGTGGTAGAAAGATCACATGAATAAATAATACAAGAACACTTTCCAACCCTAGAGAAAATATACATATCTATGTACAAGAAGGGTAGAGACCACCACACAAATTTCACCCAAATAAGACTACCCCAAGGCATATAATAATGAAACTTTCAAAAGCTGACAACACCAAAAGGAGCAAGAGAAAGAAAAACAACATATATGTGCTCCAATTTGTCTGGCAACAGACTTAGTGAAAACCACAGGCCAGGAGGGAGCAGGATGGCAAAGCACTGAAGAAAAGAAATTGTCAACTGAGAATACTCTACCCAGCAAAGCTAACTTTCAAACTTAAAAAAGAGATCAATACTTTTCCCAGACAAACAAAACCTGAGGGAATTTATCACCACCAGACCTTTCTTAGAAGAAATGCTAAAGCTAATTCTTCAATCTGAAAGAAAAGGACACTAATATGCAATAAGAATGTCATCTGAAGGCATAAAATTCACAGGTAAA
Source organism: Papio anubis (assembly GCF_008728515.1). Classification (NCBI taxonomy): domain Eukaryota; kingdom Metazoa; phylum Chordata; class Mammalia; order Primates; family Cercopithecidae; genus Papio; species Papio anubis. The sequence goes on along the minus strand of NW_022167280.1, from coordinate 23,846 downwards.
AGTAAGTATAAAAATTTGGAACACTCTAATACTGTTGTTGTGGCATATAAATTACACAGTCTCATGTATCACTACTAGTACAGAACACTGTTTCTATAGTTGCTTCCTCTTTTACCCATCAGCTCTCTTTGTCACTGTTCTATTATCGAAACTGTCTCCTCCCTTGGCTTTCATTACATGAGGTTCTTCCTCTTTCTTTTTCTACTTTTTAAACTGTCCTTCTTTTTCCCTTTTCTGTAGACTTTTTCTCATTTTCACATGCCTCTAAGTACTGCCGTTGACCATCTCTTTGTGTTTTATATCTTACCCCCTTGGCGATCGCATCCACTTTCACGGTTTTAACCACAGGTATTTGCTGACAAGTTTCAAATATAACTCTCTTTCCAGATCGTTGTTGGCCTATGGGATCCCTTGACTTTATTGTCCAATGTATACCACAAACTCAAAGAGTCTAAAACTAATTCTTTCCCAGTCTGCAATACCTCTTTATTCCTTATTTATTCCTACAAAATAGAAACCTGGGGCTTATTCTAGATTTCTCTTTGTCCTTGATTCTCATAACCAATCATTCACTAAACCCTAACCTCGCTGCTACATAGAAAGTCAAATTCATTCTCTCCTTTCCTTTCCCACTGACACTTTCTTTAGTAAAGCTCTAATCATCTCTTGACTAAATTAATTAATTGAAATGGCCTTTCCTTCTCCACTTCCCTCTACCATCGATGGCCTTCAGATTTGTTTCCTAATTTCCAATTTGACTCCTTTTCTTAATATGTCTTCTCCATAGCTTTCCAGGTACCCTTTCCAAAATATAATCTGATCTTGGTTTCTTCCTGAATAAAATTCTTCACTGGCCCACCATGTTTGCAAAAGAGTCAAAATTTCTTGACTTGATAAGTATGTCCCATCATGACCTAGGCTCTTTCTCTCTTCAGTTTGATCCTTCCCCACTCATTTTCCCAGCACATATACTTTAGAATTAATGATATTCTTAGAGGTCCCTGAACATACTTCGCTTTCTATGTCAGTGCTTTTACTGATATTTACTCCTTTGTTTCCTCACACATAGTGAACTTCAAATGTCACCTTTTCTGGGGAGCTTCTATGAGCTTTCCCTCACTTCTTCCCCGGACCAGAGGGAGCTAATCACTGTTCTCTCTGTTGTCTCACTACCTCATGCCTACTCCTATGGCTGCACTTAGCAAACTGAATAGTAATTATTATGTGGTGAATTTCTTAAATGAAAGACTATAATTCCACTGTCTCTACTCCTCAATGATTACAGCATTGGTCAAACCAAAGAATGTGCTCACAAAACATAAAGATTGAGATAGGAATCTAGACATGACTTCTTCTCTGCCAATAGGGTAGTACCTGTTAATCAAAACCTGAAAATAATAAATAGTATATTTATTTATCAAAAACAGGGATATTGAATTTCTTTATTATAAGCTGTTTCCACTATTTTTATCCTCATATAACCTTTTAAAATCTTTCATAAAGTTTTTTTTTCTCTTGAACATACTATCAGCAATTTGCTTATTGATTTTTTTGTTCTACCTTTTATAACAGACAAATTATAAAATGTGTTATAGCACCACAGAGAACAGAGGAAACTGCCCCTGATTATTTAACAATAGCTGTAGAATACACTGTCCAATCAAAAAATTTACACTGAGGGCCACATGCTGTGAGTACAATTGTTATTAAGGGAGAGAATGAGAAGTTGAATATGTGCCACTCATGTTAGTAAATCAGCATTTTCCCTCTTTATTTTCACATCTCCCCCCAGAACTTCCCTGTATTTACTTCACACAGGCTCATCTAAGCTGAAGGCATCTTCCTAATTAAGGTTAGAATAGCATGACAACAATAATGATATCTTACATCTATTACATCTGCCTAGCCCTATATGGAGCACTGTCACATCTTATCTGCATAATAAACTCAGGGGACTGTTTTCTGTATATTTCACCCTGATGACTTTCTGAGCATACCTAATTTTATGACTTCCTTGGGTCAATCCTATTCCAGACCTCTGGATTTCAACTCTAGCCACTCTTCTCTAATTTTCTCAAACTTATCCACTCCATACCACTTCTAGTCACTTGTCGTAGAGATGATGTCACAGAGATGTCTGACCATGTGTCATCACCCACTGTTAACCACAACCCTCACGGAGAAGGCATCCTTTCTTCTTTCATTTTAACAAGGTGTTTCATTCTGGTCTTATTTTGCATTTCTGCACTGAAGGAGCTGGAAAAAAAAAAGCTAATTTATAATCTGAAATAGAGCTTCATGCGAAGTAGTCACTCTACATTGAAAGTTTATTTTCTCTGTGAAAGAAGCTTTATTACAAGATGATAAATATGGCGGTAGAGTTGCTCAGATGCAGAAGGGGAATCAGATCAGCTGAGAAAATGAAGCCATTCAGAGAAAAAGAAAAGAAAGAAAAAGAAAAGAAGAGAAGGAAGGAAGGAAGGAAGGAAGGAAGGAAGGAAGGAAGGAAGGAAGGAAGGAAGGAAGGAAGGAAGGAAGGAAGGAAAGAAAACTTTGTCTTAAGAAAGTATCTAAAACAAAGCTAAATTAGTCCTAGCTTTGCTACTGATGAATTTTATGATCTTGAGCAAGTCATTTTGTTTTATTTTTCTGTGCTTTTTATTCTCATTTGTAACAAGAACGTTTCCTAAAATCTATGGTAGATGCTGCACCTTTATCTTAACCATGAATTTCATTTTAATCTTATGTTACTAGGTTTAGGGTCGAAAATCCGCATTCAATTAATTGGCTTCTTGGACTTGCTTAATATTCATCAGCTGAGAAGAAGTCATCTCTTTGGTGGCAGTTTAAGAAAAACAATTGAAATGTATTTATGGGTATCATTTTCTTGTTATTTAAAATGCTGCTGTGAAGAATATGACATGGTAGTGATTATAATTCCCATTTTACAAATGAAACTGAGATGTGCATGCATACAGTATTTCCCATATGTTTTGTGCATTTTTCAAAACAATAATTAAACATTTTCTTTATAACCCATGAGCCTATAACTGTCTATATATTTCTATGTCTCTTCCAACAAATATGGGACCCTTGAAGAAAATAATAATAATAGTAGTAATAATAGTTATTATTTTGATTTTTATTATTTTAATTTACGTGTTATCAAGCACCCAGAAAAATATGTGATGCATAATAGACACATTTGTTTATTTATAAATGTCTTTATTAGAAAGCAAATACGTTACTAGCTAATCAAAGAATTTCTGCCTCCCAAAATCCTGTGCTTCAACTACCAATTAAGGCTTTTACCTTGATATTTAGATAATTGCCTTGAATCCTCAATTTGTTGGCTATGAAATGAATAAAATCAACAATCCTAAAATTGATAAATGGGGATTTCTGAGAACCAATTCTCTGCATAAAAACATTAGTGTTCTATTTGGTACTACAATGCCTTAAGTTTAAGAGAGTAAAGCTTTCTGCAATACCAAAGGTAATTAAAATTATAATTTCTCATGTAAGTTAAGATTTTAAATGTTGTAGACATTCATAGAGAATAATTAAACAGGAAAAAGAAGCAAATATTTCTATACAAATTTAGAATCTAATGATAACTCTCTGTTGCATAAGACAGTGACATTTTGACAAGGCTTTATGCCTTGTCTTGACTCTGGTTTTCAACTACAGCTTCTCTGAAAATTGACAACCTTCTCCTACTGACATGCTGCTTCCAACATATATCAGAACAGCATGTGCCATGAGTTTTTTTAGTGGTTGTAGGTGTTCACCAAACTATTCTTTTCTGGATGTGGTTCCCCAGCCCTCTGTGTTCTTACAAAAGGGTATGCTGAAAACACGACTTTTGGTAAGTCTCTTTATGAACCCATCACTCCAGTCACTGCCCAGTTATTGAAAATCCACAAAGGAGTTATTGTACATTAGCTCCCTATATCATAAGGGCAAAAATTTTAATACTTGGAGAAGGATGGCTACTGCCAAGCCACAAGGTAGAAACATAAAATGGAAGCTGCCACCACCACCTATCCTATGAAGGAGAGCTTCTTACAAAATTTGCACCAAGATAAATGTAGTTGTAGGGTGATTTTGTGGCAAAGGAATCACAAAGAGTTCAAGCTTACTCAGAATAATGAGTGTCATTTTTTTTCATTTTTGGACTTCACTCTAATTCTATGCACATAATAGCTGTTTGCTAAATACTGATTAGTGTCTTTAAAAATGAGTTTAATAAATCCATTCAAGATATAAAAGAAAAAATAAAGACAAAAATTTTTAAATATAGCAATTTGTGGCCATTTTGAGTAGTAATAAATGGCCTTATATTTTTTTATAGGCTCCAAGATTACCACCATATCTCAGCACAAGGTAACAATTTATGTTCATGATAACTTGGTATATTCAAGGGAAGTGTCCATTATAATGAGCCCTGTCTTTAAAAGAAGTTAGGGAACTTTACAGTAGTGTTTGCAAAGATCACCTCATAATATGTTTTAAATGTAAATGTTGGTATTTAAAGAGACCAACTCTCAAGTATAAAGTAGACAGCTAGAGAATCAAGGTTATGGGTAAACAAGGTTTTACTTGGATATGAACACTTTTTTTTTTAATTACAAATAAAGTATCTCATAACAATATCTGGCTTTTCTTTTGTCCACTTACCCACTCTTGCCAATAATATATGTTCTCTTGGCCAAAGTTCACATGTCTAACTTTGCTTGGATGTATCTTTCTTAAAACCAAAAGTCTTTGTCACACACTTCAAGATTCTCCATTACTCATCCTTCACGTCTATAAAGACTGATGTAATCACAGAATATTAGGACCTACTTCTGTCTTTATTATTAGTTCTTAGCCCAGACTATTTTCTCCAGATAAGCAAATCTGCTTTTCTTTTTTCACACCATGAGAGCACTTTCAATACTGCTTCTTCTACAAATGCTATAATTCCAAACAAAACTCTAACCAAAATTCCCTTTTCTCCAGGTTTTCTCTAGATAATTGCACCACCATTACATTCTTTCAGTTCCCTACAATTGAATAAACTCATGTTTATAAATGTCTATACTGTGATTGCTTTTAGTTACTTTACATGTATTTAAACTGCACTCCCCTCAAAGTAAAAACTACTTAGTAACTGAAATTAAGTCTTCAAAATTGTTATTTAAATTTTTTATGCAGTAAATCTTTACTTAAAGTCATCTGTTGTGATGACTTTTCATTTAAACGACATATAGCCATTCATACATTTGCAAGGTAGTATAGTATGAGGAGGAAAAGCACTGTACAGGAGGAATTCATAATAGACTGAGTGAACACCAGAATTAGCCAGGTAGTTTGCTCATGAAAGAGTTTGAGACTTTAGTTTTGACCCTTATCTTATTTAGGTTTTAATGTATACAATTAAATCCTGGAGACACAAAGCTGGAATACTAAGATAAATTAAATAATCAAAATCCCAGAACTTACTGATGTTAGAAAGGCAGATTGAAGCTAATAATTTTACATTTAAAGGGAAAAAATTCAAGTCCTCCTCTTGAATCTAATGGTAACAGTAATAAAATTAATAACTGTTCAAGCATAAAAGGAAGGAGATATGGCTTAATAGCAGCACTTTTGAAAAGACCTTGGGATGTTAATTGATGTAAGATCTACTCTAGTCAGCTATAATGGTAAGTGAAGTAAAAAGTGAAATGCATGAGTGAAGGAACTGGAGAGGCATACTATAAAAGAGAGATTATTCATTGATGATAAATGTCACGTGGAAAAGAAGCTTGAGTGTTTTGGATGACTGCTAGTCTTCAATGAAGGATTGGTGGAAACTTCAAGAAATATGTTTTAGGTCATTATATAGAAGAACTGACTAAAAGGCAGGTGAAATTCTGTTCTCAATTTAACTCCTGTATACTCCTACTCTAATTAGAAACCCTAATCACAATTAGAAAGCTTTGAACGTGGGCAAGCATGTAATGTGATGTTCTAAGCATCTTTTACTAGTTGGTCTGAATAACCTTTCAAGACAGTCCTATTTCTTACTATATGATCAAAAGAGCAATGTATTAAGATAATTTCCTTTGAAGTAGGTTGCTTCAATCAAGACAAGAAAGATATAGAGAAAGTTGCTGTTACATAGGAAATATGATATTTAGTAGATATGAAATTATTAAAGGTAATTGTATTAACCAAAGTATGTATTTATGACTTAGGAGGACTTTTTTCTGATGTCATTAGACTTTTTAATTGTTTTATAGCAACTATAAAAGTACTTCAAAAGCAAAAAATCAGATCTTGGAAAGAAGCTCAAAAAGGACAATTTTATATAAAATGTAAGCAAATGTAAAAAAAATGTTGCACCAACATGAAAATCTAACTGGAAAGAAAAGTTTACCTTAAAGTGGATATTTTAATAAGGGAAGCAGCATCACTAAATTCATTACTATATCAAAACTTATCTAAGTATCTGAGACAAAATAATAAATAAATAAATAAATAAATAAATAAATAAATAAATAAATGTAACAAATGAAAATTTATCCACTCAAAAAAAAATCTTATAGCTACAAACTCAAAGAACATTTTTATTGGACTTGTTCAATGCTTGGAATTTTATTAACTACAGTTATTTTTAAGTACTGTTGTCAAAAATCGTTTGAAATGATAAATTTGCTTTGTGATAGGGAATCTACATTTTATCAGAAGAATAAAATACAATGTACTTGGCTGAGATATTCTTATCAGCGGTAGGCTATTTCTGTATTATACACTTAGCATGTTTAAAGACTCACATTCCAGGTGGGCAACTTGCTCCAAAGCACATTCAAATTGTATTTGTGGATAAGGCTCCATTACTCCAATATCTTGCTTCCCTCTTGACAGACCCATCTTAACATTTCCCTCCAGAGCCAATCATGAACAATTTCTGGAGAGTCTATTGCATTGCAGGTAACTTTATGTGTACTGATTTTCTTTTATTTTATGTAAATTGATAATTGTCATGTTTCAAGTGTAGTACAAATAATACAATAAAAGATTGAAAAGAATGTAAAAGAATATAAAAACTAAACTGTACTGGTTAAAATACAAAACAAAAGAGAAAATATCTCCAAGTTTAGCTTAAATGTAAAATACAGTAATATGAAATCAACTTGCCATTCAAAAACAATATGATTTCAAAGTAATCTCACAATTAACTACAGAAATGAAGGTACACTAGTCCAGTCAGTGCTTTTCATATTAACTATACTTGGTTAACTTCTAATACAAGAAACAATGATAATGAATTGATTAGGGAATGGTTGATTTGGAAAGGAGAGGTAAAGGTCATGGGAGGCCCTGGAAATTCTAAGCCCTACGTTGCCAATATCCAGACAAACTGGTTTCCTTGCTGAATAGTGCTCAGATGACAGAGACAACCCTGATATGTAGTCTTCACTGCTATTTGACAGGGAACTGTCACCAGTAGGCAACCCCATCAGTCTGAAAGCAGGAAAATTACTAAATGATCCAAGAAAGTGCCTGTAGGCCAGTACACTATGGGGCCCTGAGAAGCAGGAGGGCAAAGCCTCAGGAAAAATGAATCTTCAGCGGGAGCTTACACAAAATTCCATTCCAGATAGAAGGAAATAAATGCAATTTAGTTTTTACAGATGTTACATTTAATAAGAGAAGTAACTAATTCCCTTTGAGAAGAAACAAGGTATTATATATGAATGGCAAGGTGAATGATGTAATTGTTTGGTAATAAAATAAACACCACATATTGCTATGATGCTGTTGTGTGAACACAACGTAGTCTGGAATCAATCACTAGAATAGTACAGAGACATTGTCTTTGCCATACCACACCAATCAGAAGGCAGAAAGGAAACATAGTAATCCAAACTAACACATGGGCAAAATTGTAATATTAGTCCTTTCTCAGCAAAATTAGTGAAAACAAGTTCAATTAATTTTCCAAAAACATAATTCTACTTCTCAGAAAGCAACCCACTATTAGCCACCTCTCACCAAATAAAATAATCTTATAACAAAATTATGGAAAATGAAAATACTGTTTAAAAATGATGAAATATTGCTTCTTCCAGAAGAAATAATTTAGACTTCTAATATCAATAATCAATTATCTAGCTCAATGGGGGAAATATTATTAAATATTTAAATAAATCACATTCAATCTAGATTTTGCCATTCTCTTTGCCATCATCTTTGGATCTATCCAATGATGATATTTAACACATTTTTAACTTGTTCTTTCAGGATGTTTCATGTAAGCAAGCACTAAAGGAAACTATGCTAAACATTAACATGTAGTAAAGTTAAATATTAAAATATAAGGAATTAACATCTGAACTTAAGCTTGTGTCTTTAAAAAGTAATGAATTTTTGTTCAAAAAGAAGTATGTAGTTCATGATTAAAAATCAAGCTTCAGAAGCATAAGTCAGTTGTTACAAAGTTATATCACAGCGGATAGATTTTTTCCAAAAGCAAAATCTGAAAATATAATGTGTAATTCTATATCATTTATGTTTGTTCTGAGAATTCTGTTCCCTTTATAAAGTATGTTTTCATTAATGATAACCATATAATCACTTCACTATGGATGCTGCCAATTTCTATAATCAAACCTCACACCAGTAACTGAACATTGTGGAAATATTAAAAGAACGTGGAGCTATGTCTATGGCTTCTTGAAAATCATTTGACTTGAAGAAATATGAATGCAGAAATACCAGCAAGATTGTCTTCTTATGCCAGACAATCTTATACATGTGAATTGTCCTAGATGTTAATTTATAACCAGGGCCTCAGTTTTTTCATAAACCTACTGGGAGAATTAAAAGTAGCTGAGCTCAGAAATCCCCTTTTATTAAAAAATGTATATAATCTAAGCTGAAGAGAGTGTAGAAAATCTTTATATACAAAAATTTTTGAATATTCACATCCATAAGTTTCTGGAAAAATCAAAGCTTTTAATCTTAGGTTAATTTATTGCATTTTAGAAAGACATCATAAACCTAATATCTGCTATCCATTCATTAGTACTTTATAACTGATCTAACTTTAATTCTAATATGTAAGTTCATTGTGTTAGAAGAAAAAGACTAGAAACAAAAACTCAAATCCAACTGGTCACCAGTGTTATTTCTCATAAAACAGGATAATTCTTGGGAGAGTGAGGGAATCTGGACAATTTTAGTCTATCAAGTAAGAAGAAAATACATGACTTAAATTACTTACTTTTTCTTTGTAACTAAGGTACTCCAGAAATAAAAATATAAGTTTCTGATATACTGAGGGAGATGACTGCATTAATCCTATATTCACAGGAAAGTTTTTGATATGTAAGAAGGGGTACAAGAGGACAAAACACCTTCAACTGTTTAAGAAAGATAAAGCCTTGAAGTCCAATTTGTGGAACAGTAACTTCTTTTTGCCAGTCACTCACACTGAATTAACTCCTTACACCTGGAAAGTCATAGCCGGTCACTGAAGGGCAATATAACACCTTGGACAAATAAGCCTTCCAAAAACAAACTCAAAATATGAGGGCAAACAAGTATCCAAGTCAAATCTACTGCTGGACACTTTGCATGGAAAGTTTGATACCTTTCAGCTCCTACTATCCTCAGATATTCTGTGGGGTACAATTTTCTTACACTATAATTGTAAGGAAATGGGTGGGCAGTACTGAGAACGGTAAACTCCTTTCTCCACAGTGCTAGAAATAAACAGGAACAATACTATGATCCCAGGGACACATAGTGCAATGCCCTGGCTTTCTCAGTACCCTTCTTTCCCAAATATAATGCCTACCTTCGGTGTGGACTGCAGAGACATAGGTCCAATTGTAACGTTTGACTATGTCAAGCATGGCCCTTGCCTGCAAAGTGTCAGAAGGGACAACCCTCAGGAAGTATTTGTACAAAGTTTTGTCACTCAGGTCGATGCTTGTGGCTGAATAAGCGATCTGCGGGATGTCGAAGAGCTGGAGCAGGTTCTGCACTTGAATGGCTACAGAGCTGGAGCCAGGACCGATCACTCCCGCAATGGGCTTCTTAGTCCTGCCGGGGGGGAGGGACTGGCCGTCAGGTAGGCACCGGTTGAACCCATCCTTCTCATCTCGAATGGAAATCAGAGAGTCCCTAATGAACTCAATGCTCTGTTCCAGAGCCACGGAAGAGTGCCAGCAGGAGTCCCGGATCTCACTGCCCAGGGTGATGTTGGGCAGGAGGACTGGGTCCGCGTTGATCTTATCCAACGTGTGGAACATGGCCTCCACCCTCTGGATACCATACTGCTCCCTGATCTCCCCACACTTCCTCTCGGGCACTTTCTCGGCCGGAGGTTGGTGATGGACTGAGAAGAGGGCTCCAATGATGACATCTCCGTCCATTCTGGCCACCGAGCGCTGAGACGACGCTCCCGCCAGCAACACTTTCCTGCCGGGGCTTCTGGGGAGAAGGGACACTTCCAAAAATATCGCTGGGAAAAAAACCAAGAGGAGCCCGACCATGGTGGTGAGGACGCGGTCCACAGCCTGCCAGCCGCGTTCTCACGCTGGTCCCGCTGCAGGCTCCCAGCGCTCACCCCCGAGATGCCCAGTGCCGCCTCTCCCAGAGTGGTGCCCCTCGCCAACAATGGTCGTCCAAGGCCTTTGCCTCCTCCACCACCGCCTCCTTCCCCTTCGTCTCCTCCTCTAGGTCCTCCACGACCGCCTCTACAAGCTGGAGGCGTTTGTAGGGAAATTCGAATCCCCGTTCTTCACCGGTGCATCAAGGTAAATTGATCAAGAGTACAGCAGAAGTCGTGTTGGCAGCGGTGAGCTGGATGCTGCTGACAAAAGACAGAGAAAAATCACGGCCTTGTCATCAGAGGACCTGTGTTAAAACTCTGGGGTCCGTGATGTTAACAGTTGCCTTGACCGTTTCATTTCGGCACATCCTGATATCGGCTGCAGGAACAGCTTGGAACGCAGCTGTGGTCACTGAGGAAGGCGGGGTGTCCTATCCCCTCCGTCCTCACCGGTCCCGGCGGCGCAGAGCCCCACCAACTCGCCCGCTCCTCCAGCCTTAAGTCTGTTCCTGGTCCCCTAAAACCTATCATGCCTTCTTACTTGGAGGGCGGTGGGGAAGGTGAGCAGAGAGGAGGGGAGGAGCTAGGTCCTTCAACCCAAGATAACTTTCCGGATTGGAAAAGATCAACTTTTTTTCCAGAAGAAAATTTGGAAACTGATTGTAAAGGTGGAAGTGCGACTTTAAAATAAACGTAAACAAGGGATGCACCTTTTACTTTAATTTTGAGGGGTTGAAGAAATCCTGACATACAATCAACTGTAGATTTAATTTGCCAGCTTGAAGAAAATCCATATTAGTTACTAAGGCAACGCCTGGTAAAGTCTCCGTATGGAGGAGTTTGGTATGTTTCCCCCCTAAGAAATCAGGCTTGCTGTGTATGTTCAAGAAGAAGGGGTGCAGATAAGGTAACTTGTTTCCCGCGGTGGGTGGACGGGTTAGAGGGGGTCCTGCGCTCTCCTAAATCCGGACCTTTGGGGTTTGCATAGTTGCCAGAAAGGGAACGGAGGGGAGCTTCCGGGTTGCTCTCGCCGCAGCAGCCTGAGACGTGCCGCCTTCAGGACCCTGGACAGTGCTCGGTCCAGCCAGCTATTCCCTGGCAGGGCCTGCAAGGGACGCTTTGACCAGTGAGTTGCAATTCCCTGACCCGCTTTGCTCTTTCAACCTCCCTCCTCTGCGTTTTTTACCCATACACACATACACACACACACACACATCCCTCCACTCGAGTCCCCACCGCCCCTCCGCCCTCATTCTCGTCACCTTGCACCGCTTCTGCAGGTATATTTATCCAAACCCACCCGCTTGAGGACAGAGGCGCCAAATCTCAGCCCCCTGCGGGGGGCTGAAGTTGGCTCCCTCTCCCGTTCCTCCCCTGCTCCCTTTCTCAAGGTGAGAGCCGACGAAAAGGTGGCTATGGGAGCGGGCGAGGGGGGCACAGGAGGTGAGGCAGAAAAAGGAGAAAGACAACCCAGGCACCCATGGGTCCCGACCCTTCCTGAGGATACAGGACGAAAAGAAATACATAAGCGAGAATGCGCCTGGGACCCGGAGGGAAATCTGATAGACTGGGACTTTGTCTGCCGTTGCGGGTTGGTTTCACCCGAAGAAGTGTCCGCTCACCTGAGTCTGTTTGGAGGACATGGACTTGAGACTTACCTGAGTACCTGAGTCGGGGTAGACAGTGCTATGGTCCCGGGGCCAGAGAACCGTGGCCACCCTCCGCTTGCAGACGCCTCAGCTCTAATCCAGACGGTGCAAAGATGCGATCTGGGCTGTACACTAGTGCCCTCTTTCTTCAGCACTATTTTACCGCAAGGGAAAAAGAGGGGGAGGGAAGAAAGAAAGAAAGAAAAAAAAACAGGTCACCCAAGGCTTGTCTATTATCTCATGCATAAAAATCAGTCGTTTGATAGAGGGAGGAGGGGAGACAAGCTAGGGGAAAGTGGGGAATATTAATTCCTTTACTATATGAGGGGTCGTATAGAAGCTGCCAGATATGTGAACAGTCAGACAATCTGGCCAAAGAAGTGAAGAACTGCCTAAGCTGCTTTGGGGTAGATATCTTTGTATATATCTCAGGGACTCAAATATATTTTCTCTCTCTGCAAGTAAAGTCCCTACAGAGGGAAACAGAGTCTAAATACATGTATAGACATCTAAAGAAAGGCTCTATTAGTAGATTGCAAGGGAAATCAGGAAGAGGCTGCATAGGGTGGGAGAAGAATAAGGATAGGCATGCCCATTATGAATTAAGGTATGTCAAATGAAGAGAGTAATATTGTGGATGTATTTTCAGGTCAAGATGTAACTAAATTGAGAATGAGAGTCAGGTCACATGGAAACACTGGAGTGACAGTTATCCAAATTCCTCTCAGGCGGTCATCACCTTCCCTACAGGTCTATGGTGTTACTTCTTACTGCGTGAAAAGTGGAAGTTAAATCACATTCCTCTGGGAACATGTTGGCTGAGCAGAATGTGACCCGGCTTTTTCAGGGGAAAAAGGCAAGTGACAGTGTGTCTGTCTACTCTTGTTCAAAGCTTTCTATTTATGTCATCTGCAGAGCAAAGAGATCAGCTTATGTTGGTCCCTTATGGGTCAGCTTATAATCGCCTTGCTCATGTCATTATTAAATTATGGAATGGTGCCATGTCAGACTGGAGGGGATAAACCACATGTGGCAGTTTCAAATACTCTTCAGTGTGTTCCATGAAACTTAGGAGGGAAAACAATAACTCTAGTCAATAACAAAAGGTCTTTCTCATTCTGGTTCTGATCTTTTTTCCCTAAGTGTCAGAGTTTTCTTGATGTTTTTTAGACAGACCAAAGAATATATTTTTTCTTTTTCCACAAACAATGCACTAAACAACGTTCACATTTTTTAGACTAGATGATCTCAATTCGGGAAGTAGCCACATGTTTACATAAGGAAAATGGGAAGAGGTAAGTTCTGATCATCACATATGGGACTAAATGGTTCTCTGCCTCTACCCTAGGAATATGTCTGTTCTAAGAACAGCAAGTCACAGGTATGTACAGTATCCCATAGCATCTGACTTCCTCTAGTAGCCACTCAAGTTCAATTTTAGATAATTCCATTAGAGTGTGATAAGTTCTAAACATTATTTTCCTATAATATTTCATAGATACAATCTCTGAATGTACAAAGATTTCTGTGCATATATAAACCCTTAATTATGATTTTCAGCATTAGAGAAAGTAATGTCTCTGAAGTCCACATTTAGTTTCAATATGTGCTCTTAAAGCTGAATATCTTTAATATATCGCATTGCTGTACTGAAGGAATAATTAAATGTTCAGATTTATTGGTTCTCAAATTCATTTTACAGTCCAAGTAAAAACTACACATTCAGGTTGGCTGAAACTAATCATTTTAAAGAGGATGAATTTGAGGATTATATCATGCCAGATGCATGCATATACAAAAATTACATATTAAAAGAAAAAAATTCAAATGTATAAAGTTGAAATGATCAATTAAACTTATTGATAATGATTTAAGAGTTAACTATAGAAGGTACCAGGACAAAAACAAGAAAAGAAGGAGGCATTGAGACAGAAGAAGACAAGATCACCCATATATACTTTCTCTTTCTATAAATGAAGACTTTACATAGGAGGTAGGGTCTAATACATGTGCAGACATCTAAGGGATGGTTCTGTCAGTAGGATTGAAGGGGATTACTACAACAATGAGCTACATACAAACTAGCAAATACAGGTAAATACACTAATCTGTAAGAGTTCAAAGAATGCTAAAGGTTCAACAATCCAGAAATATTGTTAGTATGTATATTCAGTATTAGTATGAAATCACATTACAATCAGTATGTGATCTGTAGCAGGGTAAAAAAGTGTTATCAGTCTTTAGGTTTGGGAAATCTATACACAATGTGGTGGAGATCAAGATCAAAACCAAAAGAATATCTAATCTAGTATGTGATTTGTAGCAGGATAAAAAAGTGTTATTGGTATTTGGGTTTTGGAAATCTATTTAATACACAGTTTAGTGGAGATCAAGATCAAAACAATATCTGAACTGTTATCTCAAAACAATGATTTAATGTGCTGCTGTAACAATAAGAACAACAGAATGCTCATCATCCTTATATGGTAATAAGGTCAATAATATCCATCAACAAAACTGTGGTCACCCTCCTTATGAATGTATGTGTAATTATTGTTGCTTTCCATCATAAAGTATTTCATAGAAGAATGAGTCTAGGCTATAAAAGAGCAAAAGGATATAAAGTTTTCCACATAAAATCAGCTAGAAATTTAAACTCTTCAAATGGGAGAGACAAGAAGTGAGCAAGAATAAGATAAAAGAAATAACAGGATGAATTAAGCCTTGTATTAGGTATTTCTTACACTGCTATAAAGAAACATAATCATGGCAAAGGGTGAAGGGGGAGCAAGAGACATCTTCCCACAGTGGCAAAAGAGCAGGGGAAACTGCCACTTATGAAACCATCAGAACTCATGAGAACTCACTCACCTATCATGAGAACAGCATGGGGGAAACTGCTTCCATGATCTAATCACCTCCCATCAAGTCCCTTCCTCAACACCTAGGGACTAAAATTTGAGATGAGATTTGGATGGGGACACAAAGCCAAACCATGTCATTTCAACCCTGGCCCCTCTCAAATCTCAAGTCCCATTCACATTTCAAAACCAATCATGCCTTCCCAACAATCCCCCACAATCTTAACTCATTCCAGCATTAACCCAAAAGTCCAAGTCCAAAGTCTCATCTGAGACAAGGCATGTCCCTCCCACCTATGAGCCAGTAAAATAGAAAGCAAGTTAGTTACATCCAAGACACAATGGCTGTACAGGCATGAAGTAAATGTTACCATTCCAAATGGAAGAAATTACCCCAAACAAAGAGACCATAGGCCTCATGCAAGTCAGAAAGCCAACAGGGCAGTCATTAAATCTTAAAGCTCCAAAATAATCTCATTTGACTCCATGTCTCACATGTCTCACATCCAGGGAATGCTGATGCAAGGGGTGGACTCCCATAGCCTTGGGCAGCTCTTTTGTTTACTCGCATTGAGTGCCCGTGGCTTTTCCAGACACACAGTGCAAGCTGTCAGTGGATGTACCATTATGGAATCTGGAGCATGGTGGGTCTTTTCTCACAGCTCCACCAGGCAGTGCCCCAGTGGGGACTCTGTGTGAGGCTCCAACCCCACATCTCCCTTCTGCATTGTCCTTGCAGATGTTCCCCATGAGGGCTCTGCTCCTGCAACAGACTTCTGCCTGGACATCCAGGCATTTACATACATCCTCTGAAATCTAGGCGGAGGTTCCTAAGCCTCAATTTTTGACTCCTGTGCACCTTTAGGCTCAACACCACATGGAAGCTTCCAAGGCTTGGGACTTGCAGCCCCTGAAGCAATGACCCAAGTTGTACCTTGACCCTTTTCAGCCACAGCTGGGGCTGGATCAAATGGCATTCAGGGCACCAAGTCCCAGGGCTTCACAGAGCAATGAGGCCCTGGACCTAGCCCATGAAACCATTTATCTCTCCTAGGCCTCTGGGCCTGTGATAGGAGGATCTGCCTTGAAGATCTCTGACATGCCCTGGAGACATTTCCGCATTGCCTTGGTGATTAACATTCAGCTCCTCATTACTTATGCAAATTTCTGAAGCTGGCTTAAATTTCTCCCAAGAAAATGGGGTTTTATTTTCTATCAAAAGGTCAGGGTACAAATTTTCCAAACTTCTATGCTCTGCTTCTGTTTTAAAGTTCCAGTTTCAAGCTATATTATTTGGGAATACATATAACTACACTTTCAGGTCACCTCTTGAATGCATCGTTGCTTAGAAATTTCTTCTGCCAGAGATCCTAAATCATCCCGCCAAGTTCAAAGTTCCACAGATCTCTAGGGCAGGCGCAAAATGCTGCCAGTCTCTTTGCTAAAGCATATCAAGAGTGAGCTTTGCTCCATTTCCCAATAAGTTATTCATCTGCATCTGAGACCACCTCTGCCTGGACTTCATTGTCCATACCACTATCAGCATTTTGGTCAAAATGATTCAACAAGACTCTAGAAAGTTTCAAACTTTCCCACATCTTCCTTCCTCCCATGTCTTCTTCTAATCCCTCCAAACTATTCCAAACTCTGCCTGTTAACCAGATCAAAAGTTGCTTTCGCATTTTCAGGTTATCTTTATAGTGGTGCCCCACTTTCTGCCTCTGTGATGCCAATTTCCTGTTTTAGTCCCTTCTCACACTGCTATAAAGAAATACAATCATGGCAGAAGGCAAAGGGGAAACAAGGGAAGTCTTTCCTTTGTGGCATGAGAGAGAGAGAGCAGGGGAAACTGCCACTTATAATACCAAAAGATCTTACGAGAACTCTCTATCATGAAAACAACATGGGGGAAACAGCCCCCATGATCCAATCACCTCCCACCAAGTCCCTCCCTCAACACCTGGGAATTACAATTTGAGATGAGATTTGGGTGGGGACAAAAAGCCAAACCATATCAAGCCTGTATTTCAAATTATAGTATACTCTAATGGGTACTTTGAAAAGTAAAATTTATGCACTTACTTACATATGCAAATGAAGTATACACAAGTGGTAATAAACTCATTGCCAAAAAGATAGTAGTGACTGAAAACAGAAATAAGATCAAAAAGTCTTTGAGGAAATTGATTTGGAGAGCATTGATATGTAGTGTATTACTAAGGGAATATAATTGATGTTCAAGATAGATCAATGTTGTGGAGAGAAAATATTATGCTTTTCCATAAACTATCATGCTCCATGGACAATTAATTTAATTGAATATAACATTTCTTACATTCTTATATTTTATTCATAGTGTCAGCAAGATAATTCAAGTCCCACTGAGAATTTTCAGTTTATCTTTTTTTTTATTGTATTTTTTTTATTATTATTATACTTTAAGTTCTAGGGTACATGTGCATAACATGCAGGTTTGTTACATATGTATACTTGTGCCATGTTGGTGTGCTGCATCCATCAACTCGTCAGCACCCATCAACTCGTCATTTACATCAGGTATAACTCCCAATGCAATCCCCCCCTCCCCCCTCCCCATGATAGGCCCCGGTGTGTGATGTTCCCCTTTCCGAGTCCAAGTGATCTCATTGTTCAGTTCCCACCTATGAGTGAGAACATGCAGTGTTTGGTTTTCTGTTCTTTTGATAGTTTGCTAAGAATTATGGTTTCCAGCTGCATCCATGTCCCTACAAAGGACACAAACTCATCCTTTTTTATGGCTGCATAGTATTCCATGGTGTATATGTGCCAGTTTATCTATCCAATTTGGCTATCTACATGGCTTGTCTTTATTGGACTTTGTTCTCTGAACCAAAGTCAATTGGAAAATAAAATCTCTTCCTTTAAGAAACTGGAAACATTTTTATAAAACTTGTATGATTAACAAAGTAAGGAAAACACTTTAAAAGATAAGGACTAAAGCCAAATTTACTATGTGTTCAATTGTTTTATTGGACTGATTAATTAGGCTTTTACTATACATAGGACTATATTTAGAGATAGGACCAAAAGCATCGACTTCCCTAAGTGAATAAAAATCATTAATGGCTCGGTGAACTCATGCAGATTGACTGGGACACATACATTTGGCCACATACTGTTCTGTCACAATGGTCTAAACATCTATCTTTATAGTATTAAATATAATACAGTGTTTGATAGACAAGAAGCATGCCTATAGTTAACAATAATATGTTGTACATTTCAAAATAGCTAGAAGACAAGAAATTGAACCTTCCTAGCATAAAGTAAAGCCAAAACTTAAGGTAATGGCTATCCCAATTACACTGATTTAATCTTTATATTTATATGAATGTATCTAAATATCACATGTACCTCAAAATACATGCATCTATTATGTATCAATTTTAAAAACTTTACTTCAAAAAAGAAGGAAAAAATAAATTTAAAAATTGATCTAAAATTACAATTAAGGAGAATAAGACAAACACATTATTCTGGAAGCACAGTGAAGGCAGCAACTATTGTCTGTTTTATTCCCTGCAGTATCCCCAGTGTCTACAACAATGTCAGGTTCATTATAGGTGCTCAAAAATTCACTGGATAAATGAATGGATACATTCTTTCAGAACATTAAAATTATCATCTTGTGTCGATGCCTTTCTCTAAGAATACAAAGTCAAGCAGTTTACAGACTTTTCTCATTTATTTTTAATATAGTGTAGAAAGAGTTATTATTTTGCAACTATGTCTCAAGTGCAATTAACTAAACTAATTAATATTAAACCTTTTAGAACCATATTTACACTACAAACTTCATTATATTTGAAGTATTAAAATGTGTTCCCAATGTGACAAAACCATTTCCACCACTGTGCTGCATATGTTAGTGTATAGAAAATGAAATTTTATAAAAATAAAAAAAAATTAAATGTAAGCTAATGTTTACTTAATGTTGTGTCTACATAATTTGAAAGTAACTATTTGAAAATGTTATCAGAACCATCATATGAGATGAGCAAAATAGGCATGTTATGGAATCCTACAGATGAAAAAATTGAGACACCAAGAATGTTTTCATACCTGAGCAAACAAGAATGTTTTCACTAATAAATTAGTGGCAGTGCCACATCACACTATCTTTATTCCACATTCATAAACTGAGTGTAATAAAAACAAAATATATAAACTGAGCTAAGTATTACTTATTTTCATTTTTCCTTAAGCTTTGAACTGATGCTCTTCTCAGAAAATGCTTAAGTAATAAAGAAAATGAATTTGAATTCCTTTCCCTTGGGCGTTTCATCTGTTGAGGGCATAAACATTACAGGTGATTGTTCTATTTGCTTAAAATAGCCATCTTTTATAACAGTTCTAATAAAGGCAGTAACCTACTTGCACAGTCTCACAGCCAACTTTTGAACAATTAAGCAAGAAAAGTATCTAAATTTTCAGATCCCATAAAAGCCTTCATTAGGAAAGACTTTCCTACTACAGTTTCACCTACACAACCAATTAAATTATTATTCCTGTTTAAACAGAAATATACTGTATTCCTACTTCACTGCAACAGAAAATCTACAACATAGTTGTTATACAATCAGCATACCACCAAAATATTGCCCTACCTGAAACACATCCTTTATCCTTTTTATCAACCAGAGAATAGATAAGCAAAATGTCTTATCACACAATGGATCACTACTCCACAATAAAAACAAACAAACAAACAAATTACAGATTCACGCAACAAAATAGATGAATCTCAAAAACATTATTTTTATTTATTTATTTATTTATTATTATACTTTAAGTTCTAGGGTACATGTGTATAACGTGCAGGTTTGTTACATATGTATACTTGTGTGTGCCATGTTGGTGTGCTGCACCCATCAACTTGTCAGGTGCTGGAGAGGATGTGGAGAAATAGGAACACTTTTACACTGTTGGTGGGATTGTAAACTAGTTCAACCATTATGGAAAACAGTATGGCGATTCCTCAAGGATCTAGAACTAGATGTACCATATGACCCAGCCATCCCATTACTGGGTATATACCCAAAAGATTATAAATCATGCTGCTATAAAGACACATGCACACGTATGTTTATTGCGGCACTATTCACAATAGCAAAAATGAAGTTTTAATCAAACTTGGTGCTTGGGCCAAATAGTCACACTTGGGAAAGGGAGTGGGTCATTCAGTGAATTCCAGAGGATAGGCAGAGAGAACAAGTGTTTACCAAAAGCTGTGGCGGCTACTGAAATAAGAGAAGTTTAAGGAATCAATAATTGAGCTAGAAACAGAGTTTAGTGAGCTTTAGAGATAAGTCCAAATCAAGAGTCCAGAAAACATATCAGAAAGGAGAGGCATAGAAACTGGCAGGGAAATTAGAAGCAAAACAGGGAAGGCTTTGGAACAGTGGTCTAATATGCAAGCTATTGTCCCAGGCTGGTGTTAAGAAACTTACTGAGGGGTGGCCTATAGAACATCTGTCATATAAAGGACTGCCAGTTTGGACTGCCTCAGATATTTTCTTTTCAGTGTACATTTTTTTCCCCAAGCAAATTAAATTATAAACAATTTGAGAGAAGAGACAGTCTCTTTTAGCTTTTGTCCATTTGAAGGAGAAAAAAACAAGGTGTCAGAAGACCTTGATTTTTGTTCTAGTGTTTGTATGAGTTTTCTATTGTTGCCATAACAAACTACCACAAACTCTGGCTTAAAACAACACAAGATACTTATCTCTAAGTTCATAAACTGGAAATCTAAGTTGGCCCAACTGGTTTCTCTGAGTTTTACAAGGCTGCAGTCAAAGTGTCAGCAGGATAGGCTTTTACCAGGAGGCTCTAGGAAATAATATGCTTCCAGGTTCATTCAGGTTGTTGGCAGAATACATTTCCTTGTGGTTGTAGGACTGAGGTTCCTATGTCTTGCTGGTTGTTGGCTGACAATTATTCTCAGTTACTAGTGGCTGCCCACATTTTCTGGCTTGTGCCCAACTTCCTCCATTTTTCACAGTTCAGTCTCCCCTCCTGCCTCACCTCTCTAGCCTTCCTTTTCTGCTGCATCTCTGTCTGGCTCTGCTATTTTCATTTCCTGCTTCTAAGAGTTCATGTGTGTATTAGTCTGTTCTCATGATACTAATAAAGACATACTTGAGCCTGGGTAATTTATAAAGAAAAAGAGGTTTAAGGGACTCACAGTTTCACATGGCTGGGGAGGCCTCAAAATCATGGCAGAAGGTGAAAGAGGAAGGCACGTCTTACACGGTGACAGGCAAGAGAGCTTGTGCAATAGAACTCCTCTTTATAAAACCATCAGATCTTTTGAGACTTATTCACTATCATGAGAACATTATGGGACAGATCTACCCCCATGATTCAACTGCCTCCCACTGGGTCTCTCCCACTATATGTAGGAACTATGGGAGCTACAATTCAAGATGAGATTTGGGTGGGAACACAGCCAAACCATATCGATGTGATTGCATTAGGTGCACTCAGATATTCCATGATAATCTCTTTATCTTAAAGTCACCTGACTAGCAAGCAGAATTCTATCTTAACGACAATCTCTACATTAGTGTATGATTAACCCAGGTTGAGACTCTTGTGGGGACATCTTTAGAATTCTGCCTACAATTGTTTTACAACCGAAAAAATTGTGTGAAGCTGGCAAAGCAGGCATCTGCTTTGTATCTCCTCTTAGATAGTCTCCCATTGAAAAACTCAGAAATTAGGCCAAATAAATGTTAACTTTAACTTCCAGCTGCCTATACCTAAAATCACTTGACTTTAATATAATGCCGTGTAATCAGTTGCTGCCCAGTGACTATTTATTTTTGAGATGAAATAAATAATTGTTGAATATTTGAACTTACACTTTTTGACTTTGTTTTACAAAATTGTATTATACCAATAAAGTTCACATAATTTGTTATTAATATATTCTATTATATATCTAAGTAAAAGTTAGTACAACATTATTACAGAGTAATACTGGCCCAGAGTTTTTTTAAAAAAATAACTGCACTACCAAATTCTCTAACTTCAGGACTGGCAAATCTTGCTTATTACATCTTCCAATGCTAGACTTATGACTTCCAATAATATGCTTTTACTTGTCTATTTTGATGTAGAATGTACCTATTGCTTAGCTACTATAAAAGATGAGAAATTTACCAAAACTCCATTTCTCCACTTACTCACATCCCTCATATTGGTGATTGTGGCAGATTGTATTTTCTGAGATAGCCTCATTAAGATCTCCCACCTCTCATCTTACAGCATGATGCTGACTTTCCACTCACCAAGATGTGAGATGTTTTTTCCCTCCCTTTGACTCTCACAGACTGTGGAAACAGTAGAAGTGTTGCTACTTGACTTCCAACGGTAGGTCATATAAGACAACCAGTTTTCTCCTGGTTCTGTGGGGATGCTTATTCTTGAAATACAGCCAGCATGCTCTGAGGAAACCCAGATCACAAGTACAGGCTATGTTTAGGTGTTCTAGCCAATAGACCTAGTTGAGGCTCCAGCTGACAGCCAGATCCAGCACCAGACTCACAAGAAAGCCTTGGAAATGACTATTGTCCCCATCATCATCTGGCTGTAACCACATGAGACACCCAGCTTGAGAACACCTAGCAGAACCTGGTCAACCCAGAACTATGAGAGATAATAACACGATTTTTGTTGTTTTAAGCTATCAGGCTCTGGGTCAACAATAGGTAACTGGAACAGCTACATCTATATTTTATATTCTTAAGTTTTATTGACTCAGCATTCTGTCAGGAGTTCAATTTTAATTTGTTGAGTGATTTGAAATATTTTATAATAAAAACAGAATTTAGTGTATTATGGTTATATATTAATAAATGCAATTTAATAAAGAATAAAGAAATGAGACTAAGTACCTAGACGAGGAAATACATACTTGTCACTAAGTCCCCGGAACCCAAAAAAGAATGTCTCAAACACAAAGGTCCAGTAAATTCTCTAATGTTTTTATAGTTATAATCGGCTATCATTCTTCTTGTACCTGAAGACATCCTCTTTTTATGGCACTTTTTTTTCCATTTTTATTCCTTACTGTCCTTACTTTTCTTAAGTAATTTTTTAAAAAATTAAATTACTTAAGGAACTTACTTTTCTCATGTAACATTTTTATTAAGAATAAATGAGTGGGAAATACTCTGGGTTACTTTTAAATGTTTTTATTTTGTACTCTTGCTTTCTTGTGTGTGGCTTGATATGAAAATTTAAGTTTAAAATGTTTTTTTGTTTTTATTTTTCATTTTGGCATTTTTGTCCACCTATTTTTATTATATTTTAGTCAACATTGCATTATATTTCCATATCATATTATTCTCATATAAATAAAAACCATTAGGTAAAATATAGGTGTTCATTATTTTCTTGGTATTTATCTTTTTTTATTATTATACTTTAAGTTCTAGGATACATGTGCACAACGTGCAGGTTTGTTACATATGTATACATGTGCCATGTTGGTGTGCTGCACCCAAATCGTCATTTACATTAGGTATATCTCCTAATGCTATCCCTCCTCCCTCCCCGCTTCCCACAATAGGACCCGGTATGTGATGTTCCCCTTCCTGTGTCCAAGTGATCTCGTTGTTCAATTCCCACCTATGAGTGAGAACATGTGGTATTTGGTTTTCTGTTCTCGTGATAGTTTGCTGAGAATGATGGTTTCCAGCT
>NW_022167279.1:0-1291 GCF_008728515.1 Papio anubis | reverse complement strand
TTCTAACAGAGTCTCGCTTTGTCACCCAGGTTGGAGTACAGTGGTGTGATCTTGGCTCACTGCAACCTCTGCCTCCCGGGTTCAAGTGATTCTCGTACTTCAGCCTCCCGAGTAGCTGGCATTACAGGCACCTGCCACTGCACCCAGCTAATTTTTATATTTTTAGGAGAAATGGGGTTTCACCATGTTGGCCAGGCTGCTCTCAAACTCCTTACTTCAGGCAATCCGCCCACCTTGGCCTCTCAAAGTGCTGGGATTACTGGCGTGAGCCACCGTGCCCAGCCTCTTTTTTCTTTTTTAAAATAGATATGATGTCTTGCTGTGTTGCCCAGGCTGTTGAACTCCTGGGTTCAAATGATCCTCTCACCTCAGCCCCCACAAAGTGCTGGGATTATAGGTGCGAGCCACTGGCCCCAGCCTCTGCAGTAAGTTTTTTAATCAGGAAGAAAATGAGGCTGTCCACAGCTTCTCAAAGACTCCTGCCCTGAGAGGGGAGAGGCAGTAGTACAAGTTCATTTCTCAATGCTAAGCAAAGAGTCTTGTTCTCGAATGTTATTTGATTCATGATTCAAGCCAAATGGGCTGTGAAACTAAAGATGGATCCTCTCCAAATACCCACAGGTGACATGGTCCAGGTACAGCCAACTCCCAGGGAAAGGTGTCTGGAAAAGGGATACCACACTGAGGTTCTCACGCAGGAAGCTTTGGCAGCTGAGAGGGGATAGAGGGGTGTTCAAGGGAAAGGCTGTCTGCTGAAGAGGAAGAGAAGCCTTGGCGGGGGGCACCCTTGATCTCCCAGACAACAGATTTTGGTGTCACAGATGATTGTCACTCCCTGGCCAATTCCTGAACCAGGCCCAACGAACTGTCCTTGCCTCTGCATCCACTCCCAGCGCCCCACTGCAATGCCATGCACACGCTCTGCCCTTCTGCATCGACTCCCATCTCCCCACTGCAATGCAATGCATACGCCCTGCCCTTCTGCCTCCACTCTCAGTGCCCCACTGCAATGCGTGCACACGCTCTGCCCTTCTGCATCCACTCCCGTCTCCCCACTGCAATGCAATGCACACGCCCTGCCCTTCTGTATCCACTCCCATCTCCCCACTGCAATGCCATGCACACGCCCTGCCCTTCTGCCTCCACTCTCAGTGCCCCACTGCAATGCGTGCACACGCTCTGCCCTTCTGCATCCACTCCCGTCTCCCCACTGCAATGCAATGCACACGCCCTGCCCTTCTGCATCCACTCTCAGTGCCCCACTGCAATGCATGCACACACCCTGCCCTTC
>NW_022167278.1:0-1291 GCF_008728515.1 Papio anubis | reverse complement strand
TTCTAACAGAGTCTCGCTTTGTCACCCAGGTTGGAGTACAGTGGTGTGATCTTGGCTCACTGCAACCTCTGCCTCCCGGGTTCAAGTGATTCTCGTACTTCAGCCTCCCGAGTAGCTGGCATTACAGGCACCTGCCACTGCACCCAGCTAATTTTTATATTTTTAGGAGAAATGGGGTTTCACCATGTTGGCCAGGCTGCTCTCAAACTCCTTACTTCAGGCAATCCGCCCACCTTGGCCTCTCAAAGTGCTGGGATTACTGGCGTGAGCCACCGTGCCCAGCCTCTTTTTTCTTTTTTAAAATAGATATGATGTCTTGCTGTGTTGCCCAGGCTGTTGAACTCCTGGGTTCAAATGATCCTCTCACCTCAGCCCCCACAAAGTGCTGGGATTATAGGTGCGAGCCACTGGCCCCAGCCTCTGCAGTAAGTTTTTTAATCAGGAAGAAAATGAGGCTGTCCACAGCTTCTCAAAGACTCCTGCCCTGAGAGGGGAGAGGCAGTAGTACAAGTTCATTTCTCAATGCTAAGCAAAGAGTCTTGTTCTCGAATGTTATTTGATTCATGATTCAAGCCAAATGGGCTGTGAAACTAAAGATGGATCCTCTCCAAATACCCACAGGTGACATGGTCCAGGTACAGCCAACTCCCAGGGAAAGGTGTCTGGAAAAGGGATACCACACTGAGGTTCTCACGCAGGAAGCTTTGGCAGCTGAGAGGGGATAGAGGGGTGTTCAAGGGAAAGGCTGTCTGCTGAAGAGGAAGAGAAGCCTTGGCGGGGGGCACCCTTGATCTCCCAGACAACAGATTTTGGTGTCACAGATGATTGTCACTCCCTGGCCAATTCCTGAACCAGGCCCAACGAACTGTCCTTGCCTCTGCATCCACTCCCAGCGCCCCACTGCAATGCCATGCACACGCTCTGCCCTTCTGCATCGACTCCCATCTCCCCACTGCAATGCAATGCATACGCCCTGCCCTTCTGCCTCCACTCTCAGTGCCCCACTGCAATGCGTGCACATGCTCTGCCCTTCTGCATCCACTCCCGTCTCCCCACTGCAATGCAATGCACACGCCCTGCCCTTCTGTATCCACTCCCATCTCCCCACTGCAATGCCATGCACACGCCCTGCCCTTCTGCCTCCACTCTCAGTGCCCCACTGCAATGCGTGCACACGCTCTGCCCTTCTGCATCCACTCCCGTCTCCCCACTGCAATGCAATGCACACGCCCTGCCCTTCTGCATCCACTCTCAGTGCCCCACTGCAATGCATGCACACACCCTGCCCTTC
>NW_022167277.1:0-1292 GCF_008728515.1 Papio anubis | reverse complement strand
ATAACAAATGCTGGTGAGGATGTGGAAAAAAGGAAACCCTTATACACTGTTGGTGGAAAAGTAAATTAGTACAACCACTATGAAGAACAGTATGGAGGTTCCTCAAAAGACTAAAAATAGAGGTACTACACAATGCAGCCCCCCCAAAAAACAGGATATTGAAGAGATAGCTGAACACCCATGTTTGTTTCAGCACTGTTCACGACAGGCAAGATTTAGAAGCAACCTAAGTGTCCATCAACAGATGAATGAGTAAAGAAAATGTGGCACATATACACAATGGAGTACTATTCAGCCATAAAAATGAGTGATACTCAGTATTTGCAACAACATGGATGGAACTGGAGGTCATTATCTTAAGTGACATAAGCCAGGCACAGAAAGACAATCATCACATATTCTCACTTACTTGTGGGATCTAAAAATCAAAACAACTGAACCTATGGAGGTAGAGAGTAGAAAGGAGGTTACCAGAAGCTGGTAGGCGTAGTAGGGGGGTAGAGGGGATGTCTGGATGGTTAAAGGGTATGAAAATAGTTAGAAAGAATAAATATGGCCTAGTATTTGATAGCACAACAGGATGAGTATAGTCAATATTAATTTAATTGTACACTTAAAAATAACTAAAAGAGTATAATTGGATTGTTTGTAATACAAAGGATAAATGCTTTAGGGCATGGATATCCCATTTTACATTACGTGATATTATGCATTGCATGTCTGTGTTAGAACATCTCATGTGCCCCATAAATATATACACCAAAAAATTAAATCTAAAAAACCATAAAAATATTTTTAAAAATTACATAGCCAACTCACCTTTAACAGATAGCAGTATATATCTATTTTAGGAATGGTCTTAAGGGGAAATAATATTTCTCATGAAAGAGACTTAGAGACATAAACATACCAACAGTTAAATTCTGCTCTATGTGATCTATTGTATTTAAGGGATTAAAAAGAATTTGTCATATTTGGTCACAGATAGCCCTTACAGTCTCTGCATATGAGAATTTGGACCCTTTTGAACCATCAGGATGGCTCCTTATTGTGCATTTTAATGTTTACTGAGATGAAAAATATATAAAATTCATTATTATTTTGCACAGACTTACCTAAAATTGTTTTAGATACTGACCACATGTTTTTTCTTCTCTTGTTTTGTCTTAATCTGTAATTTGGGATATTTCTTCAGCCTGTTTCTGATCAAAGGTATTTGCTTTGTATACCATATCGTGAAAACTCTTTTATCCATAGGAAAGTGAAAATGCTCAGCCTGAGTGAACAAATTC
>NW_022167276.1:0-1292 GCF_008728515.1 Papio anubis | reverse complement strand
ATCCGCCCGTCTCGGCCTCCCAAAGTGCTGGGATTACAGGCTTGAGCCACCGCGCCCGGCCTACTATATAAATCTTAAACTGGGCACAGTGGCTCATGCCTGTAATCCCAGCACTATGGGAGGCCGAGGCTGTCAGATCACCTGAGGTCAGGAGTTCGAGACCAGCCTGGCCAACATGGTAAAACCCCATCTCTACTGAAAATACTAAATTAGTCGGGTATAGTGGTGCGAGCCTGTAGTCCCAGCTACTCCGGAGGCTGAGGCAGGAGAATCAATTGAACCCAGAAAGCAGAGGTTATGGTGAGCCGAGATCGCACCACTGCACTCCAGCCTGGGTGACAGAGCGAGACTCTGTCTCAAAATTAAAAAATACATAATATAGTAATTAACTCTACTAATTTATAATTAATATAATTACATATAATAATAAAAGAACATGAAATATGAGGCCTTTTAAAAAAACCTAGATGAGATACTTTCTAATATTACAATCCCAAAGTTTACATTATAAAGGTTAAGCAGTTTTCAAGCTAAGTCATTTACTGTATCTTATAGGATAATTTATTTGGCTAACATAAATTAGTAACTGAATTTAGCTTTTTTTTTTTCAGGTGTGTTTTGATTGTGGTGCCAAAAATCCCAGCTGGGCGAGCATAACCTATGGAGTGTTCCTTTGCATTGATTGCTCCGGGTCCCACCGGTCACTTGGTGTTCACTTGAGTTTTATTCGGTAAGTGAATCTTCTCTCATTGGGGTGAAAGTGATTACATTGTTACATGGGTGTTTTTTTTCCCCTTTTTTCTTTTCTTTTTTTGAGACAGGGTCTTGCCTTGTCACCTGTCACCTTTGCTGCAGTAGTGCCATCATAGCTCACTGGGCTCAGGCGAACTCAGCCTCTACAAAAAAAATAAAAAATGTTGTGGTGTGATGATGTATAACTGTAGTCCTGATTACTCGGGAGGCTGAAGTGGGAGGATCACTTAAGCCCAGGAGTCAAGGCTGCAGTGAACTATGATCATGCTGCTGCATTCCAGCCTGGGCAACAGAGTGAGACCCTGTCTCTTAAAAAAAAAAAGAAAAGAGGCCGGGCGCGGTGGCTCAAGCCTGTAATCCCAGCACTTTGGGAGGCCGAGACGGGCGGATCACGAGGTCAGGAGATCGAGACCATCCTGGCTAACAAGGTGAAACCCCGTCTCTACTAAAAAATACAAAAAACTAGCCGGGCGAGGTGGTGGGCGCCTGTAGTCCCAGCTACTCGGGAAGCTGAGGCAGGAGAATGGCGTGAACCCGGG
>NW_022167275.1:0-1293 GCF_008728515.1 Papio anubis | reverse complement strand
AGTAATTTCTTAACAAAAGATTATATTTGGTACATAACTGTTTAAAACCTCTGTATTTTCTATTATAGCCATTCCACAGTGCCCACGGGGGTGGGCTGCAGGACTGCCTATGGATACCAAGGACTGTGGGTGCTCAGGTCCCTGGTATAAAATGGCATCGTGTTTGCATATGACATACGCACATCCTCCCGCAGACTTTCAGTCATGTCAGGGTTGCTCGTAACACCTATACCATGGACATGCCATGCGAGTAGTAGTTAAACGATATTGCTTACTGAATAATAAAGTCTGAATGCTTGGTACAAACACTCTAAAGTGTTCTCGATCTATGCTTGGTTGAATCCACAGGCCTGGAAACCCGGGATAGAGTACAGACTCTAGAAGCAAAATGAACAAATAAAGAACTTGAGGTCAGCAGTGACGGGTGTGGGATCACACTGAATCTCGTGTGTTTTGCTGTCTGTGTCACTACAGAGTGTAAACAAGGAGCCATTTTTAGCTTAAGGTGTAAAATAGGTAACAGGAAACACTATAGAATGGGCATGAAGGTGTGCCCCTCATTACCACGTGTTACAGCCAAGCCCCTGCCTCCTGGGGAAGAATCTGTTCTGTGGGGAGACTAGATGTTGATGATTTCTGGACATGTGAAGGGAAATGCCCTCCGAGAAGCGTGGCTTTGGCTGGAGCACGTCAGATGAGAGTTAGCATGGTGTGGAGTTGCCACAGTACCCCTCACACCTGCTGCTTCTCTCTCCTCACCCCTGGCCCTGGCTCTGGCTCTGGCTCTTACCAAGGGAGGAAAGTTCAGCTCCAGCTGAACCCCACACAGGGCTGTGGGTCTCTAGGGTAGGTGCCGCCTTCTGAACAGGCTGCGGCAGAGGAGGGTCTGGCCATACTTGAGCTGTGAGCGATGCTCTCAGAGATCCAGCATCCTGCAAACCCAGGTGCTGAAGGTCCCTCCTCCACCGTCCTGCAGGGAGAGGGTCTGGTCCTGCTTCCCCTCAACCCGAGCTGACTTCTTGTCTGTTCTGTACACCTGGCTCTTAAGAGCAGTTATTGTTAAAAATAATCATCCAGCAGACAAATACCATAAGGTAACAGCATGGGAGGGTAGATGGGGCTGGAAGGTGGTTTCCTGAATAACAGGGTTCAGGTTCCTGTTTTGGCGTCACTCGACCCAAGGCCCCCAGGCACTTGAAATATTAGCAAAACACCCATGTTGTATCTGAGTTTTTTTTAAAGGAATGTGTGCAAACTTCTAACAGGGACCTGCCAGAAGAGAAGGATTTCTTC
>NW_022167274.1:0-1293 GCF_008728515.1 Papio anubis | reverse complement strand
ATCTTTTCTTACAGCTGAGCTAAGTCACCTGTCCCTGCAGGTACATCGTGCACATCCATTCCCTGCCTCTCCAATCAGTTACGGTGATGCACAGACTGGAGCTCCAGTGATGCACAGGTCTGGAGCTGCACCCAGCCCTGCAGGAGGGAAGAATTGACAAAGAAATAGATTTGGCAAGAAACGTTGTACCGAGCAGATGCTATGCTATGCCATGCCAGGCCTGCGCCAATGGATGGAATCTACAGTGACACACACAGCCTTGATCCACAAAGAGTTTAGTTCAGTGAAGGAGAAATAGATATAAAAACAAATCACAACTCAGTATTCGCCGTAGCTAAGAGAGGAGACCTAGGGAAACAGACACAACTCACATTATTCATGAATATATCAGAGAAAACATAAATACCTTTAGGAATTTGCTATACAGCTCAGTTTGGCTTTGAAAGTGGAAGGAGAAGGCTTTTGCCCAGTGCTGGGAGTCAGCCCCTTCAGGGAAGCCTGTCCTGCACAGAGCCGGATCCAATGCACTGATGCAGGAATATGAAGACCTGGCCACTTAGGCCCAACTCTCTACAACTTGAAAGAGGCAATTCTCGCTCTGAGGCACCCTGTGGGGTCAGCCTATATCAGGGCTCCACTTCTTCCTCTGCCCAGCCAGCTTCCTGACCCTTCCGCATGAGCTGCAGGGACTCCTTAATAAAGAGCCTGCATGCTAAACCCCATGTGAGGGTCTGCTCACCGGAAAACCCAATCTGCAGTGAAGGCAGAGTGGGGGTGAGGCTCTGCGCCACAGGCAATGGGAGGTAGAGCACTTTGTCTGCCAATTCAAATCCACTGTTGATATCACCTGGGAGCTTCCACAGAGGCAGCTCTCAGCCATGCTTGTTTCCTGTTATGACCCACTGATCTTTCTTTTCCTTTGAGTATAACTGACTTATTGCTTGCCAAACGTAATTGTAGGATTTATTGTTCTCTCCCAAGGGCAACCCTCCATGTAAGCCACATTAGATGCCATGGCTCTTGATTTGAAGCCCGTGCTGCCTCCTCGCTGGGGCATTGTAAAAGCCCGCTCAAGTCCCCCAAGTATCAGCCGTCATGGCCACATTGCTTTCACCTGAAAATTTCACGAGATGAACTTTATTGTTCAGACCATTCATGAAAATACTGTTATACTGGCACAGAAAATGGCCTGTGAGTCAATCTATTTGAAACAGTATTTCAGACAGTCTCCATGTAAGTCTGACTGTTTAATATAGTTTTGAGTTCTGTTTTTACTTGCTAACTTCAAACTTT
>NW_022167273.1:0-1293 GCF_008728515.1 Papio anubis | reverse complement strand
AGTCCTGACAGTTTCATCATGCAAATCACAGCTGTGAAAATAAAGCATGGTTTTGAGACTATGCCCTCCTCAAAAATCCTTCATGGAATTTTGTACCAGTAATGGCTGGTAATTAATTGTTATTCCAGGTGGAAAAGTATATCATTTGGGGTATATGAAGTAAGCATGTAAAGAGAAATGACCACACACACCTGAAACCAGGTCTCATTTCACAACTGTTTCCTACTTTAGATTTGCTTAATTTACTTCATGAGGTGCCTCCAGGAGAGAAAGCAGAGCTGGGATCTGCCCCGAGGCTGCTTCGGGAAGAGCTGGGTGGGCACCAAGCCCCTCAGACCGAGGGCTGAGCTGCGTGGCTATGACCCCATCACTGCGTCTCCCCAAGCGTGTGTCCCTGTGTGTCACGCAAGCCCCTGCCACACAGGTGACACACGTCACACACCTGACACAGGCTCAGCACACAGGGAGCGATCAGTAAGTGGTGACTAGAGAGAAGCGACGGCCTTCAGCGTGGACGGAGAAAACAGGCCACAGACTCACAGAGGAAACGCCACAGATCCACAGACGGAGAAAACACACCACAGACGCACGGAGCGAAGAAAAGCACCACAGACGCACGGAGGGAGGAAAAGCGCCACAGACGCACACATGGAGAAAACGTCACAGATGCACGGACTAAAGAAACGCCACTGACGCA
Organism: Papio anubis; assembly: GCF_008728515.1. Classification (NCBI taxonomy): domain Eukaryota; kingdom Metazoa; phylum Chordata; class Mammalia; order Primates; family Cercopithecidae; genus Papio; species Papio anubis. Next base: position 596 of record NW_022167273.1, on the reverse strand, counting down.
CGGACGGAGGAAATGCCACAGACGCATGGACGGAGGAAACACGCCACAGAGGCACTCACGGAGAAAACAGGCCACAGACGCACGGACGGAGGAAACAAGGCAGAGACGAGCACACACCAGTGTGGAACATGGGACAGGAACGTCCCGGCCATGCACCGTCCACTCCCACTAGGGACTTCCCACCCCAGAGCACTCAGGATGGCTGTGGAGCTCCTGCCACCCACCCCAGAGGTGAAGCTGGGGAGCCAGAGATGAGCAGGTTCACGTCCATCAAATGCGGCTGCAATCCCTGTAGTAACTGGAGGTCACCATTAAACAGAAGGGCACTTCACTTGGAATAAAAGCACTTTGCACAAAAGAACTAAAGATTATCTGGAGACCACTTAGAAACCATCACAATCATTCTTGCTAGTGACAGCGAAGCTTTAAGAGTGGTCACTTTTTCTGTAGAAATGCCACAGAGGTTGGCCGGGCGCGGTGGCTCAAGCCTGTAATCCCAGCACTTTGGGAGGCCGAGATGCGCGGATCACGAGGTCAGGAGATCGAGACCATCCTGGCTAACCCGGTGAAACCCCGTCTCTACTAAAAAATACAAA
>NW_022167272.1:0-1293 GCF_008728515.1 Papio anubis | reverse complement strand
GCTGGGAGAGCCCCCAGAACCCTCATCCCTCCCACCCCAAGCTGGTTTCCATCCCTCACCAGAAGGAAAGGAAACTCTTCTATGGGGCACAGCCTGCCAGGTCCTCTATCGCCTGGGGGAAGGGGCCAGGGGGAGGGGGAGCTGCGGCTGGATGAGAAAGAACCCAGATTCCTCTCTGTCCCTACCTGACAGGTGACCTCGGACAAGCTGCTTTCATTGCCTGGGGCCAAGGAGAGTCACAGGGGAGGGAGCAGGTTAAAAGAGCTCCCCCCTGGAGCCCAGAGCTACCCACAGAGAAAACCCCCCATCCTCCTGATTCTGCTCCCAGCTCTCGCTGCTGGGATAACATCCTCACCATCAGAGAGGCTGTGGGAGGCAGAGGCTGACCCTGCTCCTTCAGGCACCACAGTGGGTTTGGGTCTGCATTCTTCATGATCAGGGAGGGGGTCCCTGGGATCACAAAGGTAAAGGGCAGCTTCTTGGGCTCCAGGTGCTCCAAAGTAGACCCTGCAGGGCACCAGAGCTAGAAGGGTGTTAGGGAGGCTGGGCGCAGTGGCTCAGGCCTGTGATCTCAACACTTTGGAAGGCTGAGGTGGGTGGATCACGAGGTCAGGAGATCAAGACCATCCTGGTTAACACGGTGAAACCCCATCTCTACTAAAACTACAAAAAATTAGCTGGGCATGGTGGCATGCACCTGTACTCCCAGCTACTCGGAAGGCTGAGGCAGGAGAATCACTTGAACCCAGCAGGCAGAAGGTGAACAGGGCCAGGACCTGAGCTCTGCCTGGCCATGGTGACTCTGAGCCAGGTAAGCAATCTGTCACTGTGTCTCACGGGGGATGTCAGCATTACCTCTGGAGTCAAAGTAGGTAAGCCAGGGTAACCAGAGTTCCCAGTAGGGACCAAGACCAAAGGATGCAGGGGTCGGGCCTGTCCCGGAAGGTCAGGTTGGATGAGGGGCTCTGTGAAGCTGGGGCAACCGAGAGCCTGCCCTTCAGGTTACAGGCATCTGGGTCCTGGTCTAGACCCTCATATGCCATCCAGAGACCCAACCCTAGGGACAATTCCTCCGAGGCTGGTAGCAGAGAGTCGATCCTTATACTCACCTTACCAAAAGTTCTGAAATGAGGGGGCCTATGGGTGGGGGAAAGACTCATCAGGACAAGGTTCTCAGGGGCAGGTATGGTTTTAGCTGGGCCTTAGGGCAGCCAGAGAGGTAGGTGACAGGCCCGCTCACAAAGTCTGCCAGAGCATGCAGGAGGGACACAGGTGTAGTGGTGAGAATGTTCT
>NW_022167271.1:0-41628 GCF_008728515.1 Papio anubis | reverse complement strand
TGGCTAGTTTTTTGTATTTTTAGTAGAGACGGGGTTTCACCGTGTTAGCCAGGATGGTCTCAATCTCCTGACCTCGTGATCTGCCTGCCTCGGCCTCCCACAGTGCTGGGATTACAGGCGTGAGCCACCGCACCCGGCCTCAAACGAGCTTTTCTAGGTGCTTTCCAAAATATCCTCTTCCTTGACTCATAGATAAACATTTTTTAAAAATATGGTTTGTGACCTTTTAAAAACGAGAACATTTATTTGTTTTTATCACCCAAATTTTTCTTAAAGACATAGTAGCATATTGTACACATAATTTCAATTTTTTTAACTTAAAATTTTATCCTGGAGAAAAAGCAACATGCATATTTTTTGAATATAAAAATATTCTTCATGTCTATTTATAGCTAAGTTATACTCCGTGCTGTGACTTATTTCACCAGTTCCCTATTGATTGGCATGTGTTTGATTTCAGCTTTTTGCCAAATCTACTTTTAATAGAGTTAATCCCCTGTCTCTAAACTAACCCCAGGAGAACTCGTGGGAGGATGGAAGCACAGCCCACGTATAACTCTGATCTCTCTTCAGGCATTACCAGCATCGGGAATCTCGTCCTTCCCACATAGGCTCTGGCTAGCAGATTCAAGGCCGGTCAGGAAACCCCTTGAAGAAGAGTGTCTGCCTGTTTCTCCTCGTGCAAATCCCAAGCAGGAACGTGATGCTTTGTTGCTTCTGGAAGCACAGATGCCAGCAAACAGGACGGGAAGTCGTCGCAGATTCTGTCACCTGGCAAGCCCGTTTGTGCTCTTCTCGTTTTGTTCAAATTTTGCAGCCCAAGTCCAGCTGCAGAGCTGTCTCTTAGCAACCAAGGGAGCTGGCTGCTCTTTGGGAATTCCCTGTGAAATAGCACATGGCATTTTCTGATCCCACCTCCGCCAAGAAAAGATAACACACAGACATCTAAGAGACATGAGAGGAGGGGGAAACTCATGAATGCCCTCTGCCCTCTTTCCACCCCAACACGCACACACTGACACACTATCCCGGAACTCCCAGCAAAGAAGGATAAGCTTTTGCAAGCACCAAGTCTCCGGTTGTCCTTCCAGGGCTGCTGTGCCATGGCTACATTTAGGAAGTTGCAGGAGAAAATAAACTGATTAACAAGCAGTGAAACCTGCAAACTATGCCTCACTTAGGCTCCGTTCCAGGAAAACCCAGACCGAGCTGGGGAGTCCAGGAGTCTCTCCGTGCAGGCTGACCTCATGGAGAAAGCGGCAGCGCTTGTCCCTTCCACTGGGAAACCCTGGAGTTCATTCAGGAGACTGGATGCCTCTGGCCTCGGGCTGCACTGTGGACCCCACTGTGGAATCACCGCTCCCAGGCTGACCTCAGGCAGGTTCCAGATCTGTTCTCCACGTCTGCAGCAAAACTCACCCGGCCCATGGTTTTATGCAGAAATGTGACAAGGCACCTACATGAAATACTCTTCTTTTCTTTTCTTTTCTTTTCTTTTTCTGAGACGGAGTCTGGCTCTGTCGCCCAGGCTGGAGTGCAGTGGCCGGATCTCAGCTCACTGCAAGCTCCGCCTCCCGGGTTCACGCCATTCTCCTGCCTCAGCCTCCCGAGTAGCTGGGACCACAGGCACCCGCCACCTTGCCCGGCTAGTTTTTTGTATTTTTAGTGGAGACGGGGTTTCACCGTGTTCGCCAGGATGGTCTCGATCTCCTGACCTCGTGATCTGCCCACCTCGGCCTCCCAAAGTGCTGGGATTACAGGCGTGAGCCACCGCGCCCGGCTGAAATGCTCTTTCTTTAAATATCGAGAGATTCATTTATTTTTTGTTTATTTGTTTTAAAAGGTCATAATCCTTCAATATCTTCCTTTCCCTGGGATATATGTAACTGGTTTATTCAAAGGGGAGTGTCCTAATTTGGGGGCAATGGGGGTGGTGTCCTTAGTGAAAGCTCTAAAGCCTGAGGCTGCCCCACACTGCCCTGGGGAGGTCTGGCCCTTCCTCATTTGTCACCCACACTGGGAAATCCTATTGCCCAGGGTCTGGGGCCAGCGTCCCAGGGAGGACACCATCATTGTAACTTAGCCGAGCGTCGGTACTTTTATCTGCGTGTCCTCCCAGGAGGGTTCTGAGGATTAAACATGAGAATAGGTGTGACCACGTGTGAAAGCTGTAAATAGCTACTCCAGCGTGAGCGCTGTCAGCCGTATGGTCGTGGTGCCCTGGATGATATCACAGGCCAGGCGTCGTGCTGGATGCTCGACCTCCAGTTCTGACAAGCAAGGCATTGTTCCCATGCTACAAACAAAGAAATAAGCCAGCCGTGCTGATCAGGTGCCCCCCCGAGGCCACCCTCGCATTCTCTGCGCTGTGGTGCTGGGGCTGAGAGTCTGCAAACTACACTTTTCTAGACCCCTGGCTGACTGTCTCCAGTGAGGCCATGCCGAAGCAAGGCGCTGGGCAGTGATCGGAGGCTGAGGCGGGGTGGGGCTCTCCTCCTGCGTCTGTGTCCTCGTTTTAATTTTGCGCAGCAGCGTATATAACTACAGCTCCTTTTCCTTTGCACTCCTTGGACTGGGATCAGGACGCCAATCAGGGCATTAGTGACACTTGACAATTTAAGATCCAAGGCCAAGTGTCCCCTCAGAGACCCCAGCCTCAGCACAGGTAGGACGCTCCGGCGGTCTGAGAGTCGGCTGCTTGAGACTCTCAAAGCTTTGACAGGTGGTGCCTGTCTCTGAGCTCCTGGATTTTGTAACGCCATTTCGGTTTTGTTTTCTGAAGACTAAGGGAAGCAGCTGTTTGGTTAAGTTCCGAATACCTAGGTAACCGCAGTATCTACTTTTTGCTCCATCTGTCTCTAACACTTACTTGTCTAATGTCTTGTATTTTATAATACTCTTTCAAAAATCTAGTGAGTTTTCTATTTACTGAATCTGTGCCCTTGCTCAAAGGCCCCTGGGCTGGTGCGTGGTGGCTCTGGCAGCCAGCCAGTACCCCGACCCGCAAAACTCATGTTCCTTCCTTTGCCTCACATTGTGTTAGTGATTGGCTTTTATCAGAGATCTTATGTTCCAGGCTCACTTCAGGACCATCACCCATACAATTGGCCTTCTGTATTTGCGCGTTTTCACATCTGTGTATTCAACCAACTGCAAATCAAAAACATTCAAAAAATGAATATAGAAAGTAACAATAGAAGAATAAGATGTTGATACCAGCCAGGTGCTACGGCTCACACGTGTGGTTCCATCTACTTGAGAGGCTGAGGCAGGAGGATCGCTTGAGCCCGGGAGCTCCAGCCTGTGGAGAGACAGAATAAGATTCTGAGTGAGACCTTGTCTCTGTGAAAAAAATAGACACAAATTTTAAAATACAGCATGACAACTATCGACATAGCATTTACATCACGTGAGCTCTGAAGAGGAACCTAGAGATGATGTCACATACGTGGCAGGCTGTGCACAGCTTATCTGCAAGTAACGTAGGATGCCATTTCTATGCAGAGCTTAAGCAATCCTTTCTATGAGGATCTGGTATCCCCACGGGTCCTGGAGCCAATGCCCTGTGGTAATTCTTTGTGAGCACCACATGAGATGATGCCAGAGAATACAGCTGGCCCATGGCAAACACACCATGTGTTTCTTAGTTATTATTATTGAATAATACTATTCAACATTAGTTATGATTGTTGAATGTGGATTTTGTTCAATAATAGTTACTATTGTTGGATGAGGATTTTGCTCAGTGGAAGGAAGGCTTTGGCAGAGGGGAGTCTGATGGGCAGGGGCCGCAGAAACAAAGGCCATTGCTGTTTTCTAGGGACAGAGCCAGGCCCGTCTTTGGCGGAGACAATCGGAGGCCGGCGTCTTACCTCCTTCGTGCCAGGCTTCAGGGAGGAAGCTTGGTCCCCTGAGGGCCCAAGAGCTGGGCTCCAGCAGCCCCGGGAATGGGGAAGGTCTGTGAGTGAAGCAGGCGCTGTCTCAGAACAGGACACAGACGATGCAGGCAGAGGTTCCTAGGCCATTTCCTTATGCAGAGAAGGGACGGGGTGGGAAGGGGTGCAGTAAAGTGCATGTGGTCTCCATTTTCAGACCCAGTATAGCTAGAAAAAGAGATAAACAAGCAAATTCCTCAGCCTCCGGGGACATGAAGGCCTCTGAAAGCAAAAGTGGGGCTTGAAGGGCCTTGCATAGGCAGAGAGGCTAATGCACGTCCATGGGGCTAGGCAGGGTGTCAGGGCAAAGTTGTGTCAGCAGAGGGGAGAAGGTGGGAGAAGAGAGGGCTCCCGTGACCAGCACAGTGGGGGTCTCAGGCTTAGGGAGAAGGTGGGAGAAGAGAGGGCTCCCTGTGACTCCAAAGAGTGGGGCCCTGGAAACAGGGAGAAGGTGGAGAAGAGAGGGCTCCCCGTGACCTGGGTGCAGTGGGGGTCTCTGTATTTAGGGAGAAGGTGGAGAAGAGAGGGTCTGACTCCAAGCATGAAAGGGTCTCTAGGCTTAGGAGAAGGTGGGAGAAGAGGGTCTGTGACCTGGTGCAGGGGGTCTCAGCCTAGGGGGAGATGGACATTTGTTTTTAATTGACTTTAAAATTGAGATGTTATAATGAGTGTTTCTGCCAAGCAAACACGGGTATGTAAGTGGGGGGAAGGGTGAAGGGGAAGGGAAGGAAGAATGGAGGGAGACGAAGAAAATAGGGAACAGGGGCTGGCCCAGGACCAGCTTATCCCTCTGGGTGACTCAGAAGTTGAAAAGAGGTATTTGAATTCATTCCAGCGCCCAGACATTCTGGCTGCCAGCAGACACAGTCTGATCTCTGAATGAGAAACCGGGTTCACGGTGGATTCCAGTGCAGGCAGCCTCCAAGCAGGACTCCCCAGAAAGGCAGGCAAGGAAGGAGGAGCTGAGGGGAGAGGGGCTCCCATTTCCTCTCCTAGGATAGCCAGCCACGCTAGCCTCCTCTCACGCTGGCGTTTGATCTGCTCTCGAATAGAACTGGGGAGGAACCGGGTCTGGAGGCAGAGGTGGAAAGTCAGGCCCCAGCTTCATTTCTGGGTTCAAATCCTGGCCCTGCCCTTACTAGCTGTCTCATCTCAGACGCAATGGTCATTGTGGTACCTGCCTCAGGGGCTCATGTGAGAATTACACGTAAATGTATGAAATTATTTGCAGTAGCCAAGACATGGGAGCAGCCTAATTGCCCACTGATGAATGAAGGGATAAGGAAATGTGGTGTGGACAGTCATGTGCCGAGTAACAACGTTTTGGCCAACGATGGGTCACACACCTGATAGTGGTTCTGTTAAAATATAATCAAGCTAAAAAGTCCCTGTCACCTCATGACGTCGTCATCACAGCACAACACACTCCCCTTCTGTTCGTGGTGACGCTGGTGTAAGCAAACCTGCATCGCTTCCCATCGTAGAAAACGCCAGCACATACAGTTATGCACAGTACACAATACTTGGTAATGATGATGTATCCGTTTACATATTTACGCTATTATATTTTTTACCAATATTTTAGAGAATCATTTTTCTATTTGTATATAAAGAAAGGTAACTGCAAAACAGCCTCAGGCAGGTCGGTCAAGAGGTTTCCAGAAGAAGGCATTGCTGTCACAGGAGACGTCGGCTCCGTGCCTGTCACTGCCGCTGAAGACGTTCCGGTGGGACAGGGTGTGGAGGCGGAAGACGGCAGCAGTGACGATCCTGACCCTAAGGAAGCCTAGGCTACTGTGTGTGTGTCTCGGTTTTTAACAAAAAGTAAAAATGAATAAAAAATAGAAACAAAGCGTATATAATACATATATAAAGAAAGACAGGTGATCAATGTGTGTTTTAAGCTAAATGTTATTATTAAGGAGTCGAAATATTTTTTTAACGCTTATAAAGTAAAAACATTACAGTCAGCTGAGGTTAACTGATTATTAAAGAAGGAAAAATACTTACTATAAACTTGGTGTAGCCTAAGCGTGCAGTGTTTATAGTTTACGGTAGTGTACAGTAACATCCTAGGCCTTCACATTCACTCACACGAGCTCATTGACTTGTGACCCTGTTCTGCACTCTCTGTTTAAACTAAGTGTCTTGCACAGGTGCACTGGTTTTCTATTCTAATCTGTATTTTTACTCTACCTTTTCTACATTCAGGTATGTTTAGACACAAATACTTACCATTGTGCTCCAGTTGCCTACAGCACTCAGTACAGTAACATACAATGCAGGTTTGTAGCCCAGGCCACAGGCCACACCATCCAGCGTAGGTGTGTAATAGGCCTTGCCATCTAGGTTTGTGATGTTCCCAGAATGACAACATCACCTAACAACACATTTCTCATAACATATCCCCATGGTTAAGGAAAGCATGATGGTACATATAATGGAATATTATTCAACCTTTAAAAAGAAGGACATTTTGACACGGGGGAAAACATGAATAAACCTGGAGGGCGTTATGCTGAGTGAACTAAGCCACTGCACGATCCCACTTATGCGAAGCGTCTGAAACACTCAGACTCATCGAATCAGAGTAGAATGGTGACTAGCCAGGGGTTTAGGGGAGGAGAAAGGGGTGTTACTGTTTAACAGGTATCAAGTTTAGTTATGCAAGATGAATAAGTTCTAGAGATCTGCTACGTGGCCTCGTGCCTAAAGTTGACAACACTGTATTGTATACTTAGAAACTAAGCGGGCAGATTTCGTGTTCCGCACACACATAAAAATGCGAAAGCAGGCAAAGCGCTTATTCAGTGTCCTTATACATAAGAAACACTCAACATGTTATAGCTATTATTACTCTCACTGTGTTCCAAGTGCTGTAGCTGGAAAGGTTAACAAGAGCCCGTGTCCCTTTGCTCTTGGATTTCACAGTTCAGCAGCTCATAAAAGTTAGCATATATCACCTAGGCTGGGACCACTAAGAGATATTCCTTTCTCACAGCCTGCAGACCACGCAATCAAGGTTCTGGCCTCCACAAGATAAACAGGCGAGATGCTCTCCTGCCAAGGGGGCCCTGAGAACTGGATTACGAGTTGCCACAAATCTTCCCTGCAGAAAAAATGTTTCCCTCCGTCAATCTTACAAGTCTCACATTGAAGTTCAATGAATATTTTGGTTGTAAGGAACCCAGAATCACTAAGACAGAGAGCAGCAGGTTCTCATCCTCTAGCATTAGAAGTTTGTTTCTGGACAGTCAATTATAAAAAAGAACAAGCACAAATCCCAAATCTTCTGAGATTTAATAGAAAAAATATATAAGTAAATTAATAATGAATGTTTAGGAGACAGTTTCTTTTAGACTTGTAAGAATATTAAGACAAAGCTGATTTAACGGGAAAACTATATTTGCAAATGAGGCAGCAAAATGAATATATTTGCATTTTTGTTAAATAAAGTGTTTCCTGAAACTAACATAGCACTAAGATGTAAAGCACAATAAACAGGAAATCAGGAACAGCAGCCACTGAGGAGAGCAGTGGCTGGCAGCAGTGGGACAGGGACAGGGACAGGGACATGGTAACTGCTCTCAGTGGACACGTGAGTCCCTCCTTCCTCTGAGGCCGCCAGCCCTCTGGAGGCCCCATGCCCTTCCTCCAAGGGGCCTCCTTCCAAGAGCACTCGCCCCAGCTCCTTGGCCTCCATCCTGGCTCCTTGAAGACCTCAACACCTATTCACAGGCCCCCTCTCCTTCCTGCTTCTCCGTCTTCTTGAGGTCTTCGTATCCATGTGACCTATAGATCCCTGGCCTCTCAGTCCACATTTTCTAATCTCCAGGGACCTTTTTTCAACTCTACACCCAGATCCATGGTTCTGCCCTTAACTCCACCGTCTGTTGCATCTCAAACATGAATTCAAGGAGCCCACTCACCGTGGCCTTTCCTTCCAGCCCACAAACTCTAGTGGTCTGGCTGCAAAATCTATTCGCTCTCATCAGGAACTGCCATGTATTGCTCATGACTGTCTATGTGTATCCACCCATCCATCCATCCATCCACCCACCCATCCATCCATCCATCCATCCACCCATCCACCCATCCATCCATCCACCCATCCATCCATCCACCCATCCATCCATCCACCTATCTATCCATCCATCCATCCATCTATCTATCCATCCATCCATTTATCCATCCATCCATCCATCCATCCATCCATCCATCCATCCACCCATCCACCCATCCATCCATCCATCCATCTATCCATCCATCCATCCACCCATCCACCCATCCATCCATTCACCTATCTATCCATCCATCCATCCATCCATCCATCCATCCATCCATCCACCCACCCATCCATCCATCCACCTATCTATCCCTCCATCCATTCATTCGTCCATGTGTTCACCCATTCATCCATCCTTCTATTCATCCATCCATCCATCCATTTATCCATCCATCCATCCATCCATCCACCCATCCCTCCATCCATCCAGCCACCTATCTATCCATCCATCCATTCATTTGTCCATGTGTTCACCCATTCATCCATCCATCTATTCATCCACCCATCCATCCATTCATTTATCCATCCATCCAACTATCCATCCATCCATCCATCCATCCATCCATCCATCCATCCATCCATCCATCTGTTCATCCATCCATTCATCCACCCATCCAGTCTCGTTGGAGTTCATTTTCTTCACTAAGTACCTTAAATCTGTGGTCCTTACATGTAAATTCAACTTCTTTGCCCCATTCTTACTCCATTGTAGTCATTTTGCCAAACAGCAACCTTGGAGGGACCAACCATGCCTTTCTGTCTGGCTATACTTTTGGTATCATCATATATTCATGATTTCTACCCAACACTGCTTAGTCTAATATGTTTCTCAAATATGTGCACTTTTCCACTTTCCTAAACATCTATGTCATGCATTCTCTTTTTTCGTCCCTTTGTATCCCCATCACATCCCCAGAATGGTCAGACAAACTGAGGTGACATCTCACTGGAAAATAAAACCGTTAGACAGGAACTATTAATATTTCTTTTTTTTTTTTTTTTTTTTTGAGACGGAGTCTCGCTGTGCTCCCAGGCTGGAGTGCAGTGGCGTGATCTTGGCTCACTGCAAGCTCCGCCTCCCGGGTTCACGCCATTCTCCCGCCTCAGCCTCCCAAGTAGCTGAGACTACAGGCGCCCACCACCTCGCCCGGCTAGTTTTTTGTATTTTTAGTAGAGACGGGGTTTCACCGTGTTAGCCAGGATAGTCTCGATCTCCTGACCTCGTGATCCACCCGCCTCGGCCTCCCAAAGTGCTGGGATGACAGGCTTGAGCCACCGCGCCCGGCCAATATTTCAACGTCTTAAGTGGGGTTGGGGTATGGAGCTACCTTTTGTGAATTTTTTGTCTTATTCTTCCATCCTAAAATATACAGGCAGCATCTTTCTCCCATTAAATAGTTAGACATTGTTGAGTGTGCATTAGGTACATACTCCAGTCCACTCATGTCATTACATCTTCACAACCACAAGCATATGATGTCTATGTTTCAAAGATGAGGCAACCAAGGCACTGAGGTGCCACATAACTGTCCAAGGTTATGCAGTCGAGGAGCTGTGGCCTGAGCCAGGGAAGCCCTCCTCATGTGTGATGGTCCCACTCCTCCTCACAGTCTTGGTTTTCCCCTTTTGCAGTCCCCAAGTTTCCCATGTCCTCCACCTATCCGCACACAGTCTCACTTTGTGGGACAGACTTGACAAGTACTTCAGGCTGCCCAGTATTACCAGCCTAGATTCCCAGAGAAGGAGGCGAATTTCCTCCGGGAGAGCCATTACTGAGACCGAGAATCCACCCTTTATCGTCTGCCGCTAATAGCAAATGTCACCTGTTTGAAGCAGATTAATAGATTCTGCAAATGGTGGAGGGTTTTCTCTCCCTAGAAACCCAAAAAGCCAAAGCCACTCTCTTGACAGCGTAACCAGCCTAGCCTTCCTGAGGGGAGTGCTGTGAGCACAGCGGGGCCTGCTACAGAGCACAGCGGTGCCTGGACCTGGACGTTTTCTCTCTGCAGCTCTGCACGACCTCCCCCTGCTTTCCTCTGCTCTCCCCCCAGTAGCTGCCAATCACATGCCATCCCCAAGGAGCCACTAATCCCTGTGACAGGCTTACGGTCTGGTCTAGTTGAACCAGCTGCCCCTCTGGCCATGTGCATGATTTCTCCCTGCGACAGGGGCCTCTAATCATTCTCTCTTCCTCTGCCAGGTGTCAGCCACAAATCTGGGCAGAGTCGTTAATGTGTCCACCCGTCTGAGCGCATTGTTAGGAGGATTCACCAGTGGCCAGGCCTCACTGCTGCCGCCACCTGGAGAGGGGCTGATCCTGCAGAGGCACCTTCCGCCTGAGCCGCTTTACTCTTGACCCTCAGAAAGCTTGGGGACTGAGCCGGCCGGGCCCTGTCTGGGCGCTGAAAGCTGGAGGGAAGGAGAGAGTGGGAGAGGAGCCAGAAGAGAAGGCACCTGCCCAGCAGGCACCCTTGAGTCCCTCATTTTTCTGCAACCTCCCGCTGGGCTTTAGCTTGAAGCTCAGTCCAGTTATCAGGAAGGTGCTCTCTGGCCATGCCTCAATGTTGAGAAAAAAGCTCCTTTGAATTTCAGAAGGAGATTCTCATGTATAGAATTCTTGTCCCCTTCTGCAGAATACACAGTGCTTTCAAGATAATTTCACTGCACCAGTGAGACAAAACGTCCTGCTCTAGGACCTGGACTGTTCAGAGAGGGCAGATACGGAATCCGTGTCTAGATGATTTTACGTCCTTTAAACAAATGAGTGAAATTAAATTCCTCCAATACATGTAGCTTCTGTGTGCACTGGTTTCCTCACTTAAAAAATTTATTTGTTCTACTTAATTCACAAGCTTGTTAGTAAAACAATGTAAGTAAAAGAGTCTGAGAAATTCCCTAACGCCTTCATTCTGAGCTCAGGAAATATTTAGAAAAGGAAAACGACCTATGTTGGCTACAGAGAAGTTTTTAGCCTGTTATTCTCACATTTGCCTTGCTATCATCCCACAGGAGTTGGGTGGTTTTGTGCACAGAAGAAAAAGAAATACCTGGAATTAGAATTACTGACAAAATAACTGGTTCACCAGCAGCCTTCAAAACTGCACAGGACCTGCTGGCTTGAGATAAGTCCTCACAACCTTCACACTTTCCTATTCACTGGAAAACCCAAAAGAGACTCATGAGGGGCCCGGTGATTAGAGATAATTATAATCATAGTAACAATAATAGCAGCAGTCATCTATGGAGTGTTATAGGCCTACTGATGTTCTAAATCTGTATGTGCATTATTTCAAATTATTTTAACAACAATAGGAGGAAACATGTACAACAGAAAAAAAAAAAAAACAGATTGGATAATGTAAGCCAATGACCTCAGGTTACACATATCATAATGAAATAAGCAGGGACTAATCCCAGGAGGTCTAATTTCAGAACTCATACAAATAACTATTCTATTTTAGTATATTGTATGAAAGGGGAATTTTGAGAAGGAAAATGAAAAATGAGGAAAAATTGGTGATGTGAGTATGCTTCACTGGGGAAGTAAAATTTTGAAATTAGGTTCACCTTATTTTATTATTATTATTATTTTGAGACGGAGTCTCACTGTCGCCTGGGCTGGAGTGCAGTGGCACCATCTTGACTCACTGCAACCTCTGCCTCCCAGGCTCAAGCAATTATTCTGCCTCAGCCTCCCAAGTAGCCAGGACTACAGGTGCGTATCACCGTGCCTGGCTAATTTTGGTATTTTTAGTGGAGATGGGGTGTCCCCATGTTGGCCAGGCTGGTCTCGAGCTCCTGACCTCAAGCGATGCACCCACCTCAGCTTCCCAAAGTGATTACAGGCATGAGCCACCGTGCCCAGCCACCTTAACGTTTGACTTGCTGCCCTTCACCTAAGCGCTAAAGAGGCTCCAGAACTTCACACTAGTACCTGTCAACCCAGTTCATCCCCTGCCCCTGCACCTGTTGTCTCACATCGTCTCATCCACTCCTTGCTCTCACCTTCGCCCCGCTCTCTTTCCATTTGCCTCCAGGTTTTGTTCTGTCACGTATTCTATTCACCATTACAGATGCAGGTTCCAGAGAAGGATCACTCAGTCCCGCCCCACGTTGCCACTTCCGAGCAAAGGGCTGGCCGTCGGAGCCCAGGAGATAACTTCAGACAGCATTCTGTAAATAACCACTGAAACAGTGGAGGGCAATGTCACTTGACATTCATAAATTTTTGTTAGCCATAGAAATAATCAAATTTCCTTGTCAATTGTGTCTTTAACCACGGCTCTTCTAAGTCTTTTGTCATTCATAGACAATATCACTTTACTTTGATTCATTTCAAAAAGTGGTTTACAGTTGCCTACAGCCAAAAATTACTTCTTCTACAAGGAAATTCGTGAAAAAGACCATAACAAGTACTCTTGAATATAGGTTTTTGATAATTTTGGAGATTATAGCATTGGATTAGGTAAAAACTTACAGAACTCGAATAAACAAATGAATGAGTCCATGAAGATTACTAACCCAACATCAAGTAGAATAAATTAATTACATGAGACTGAACTGATGAAAGACCAAAACAATTTCTATGACTTCTTTTTATTTGAAATATTGCTGATTCTTTTTATTTTTGCTTTTCAGAGTCAAGGCAACATTTTTTTTCTTTTAAGCTATTTTCAGCTTACAACAATGGGTAAAATGTGTTGCTGTGAGTGAAATGGGAACATTCACCTTTCTTTCTGCCTGATCTCTACAGAATTTGAAAACATTTTGTGGGTCTTTGTATTTTATGTCAATACAGTATTAGCATAACTTCAGTGAGAATTTGCTGTCTTTGTGATAGGGCAATTAGGAGTATAGCTTCCATTACCAAAGCTTTGACTGAAATGTCATCATATTTTCAGATTGACCAGATTGCTTTGAGGAACGAAGAAGCTGTTAAACCTTTGGAAGAACTGGCCTGATACGTCGTCCACATGGTTCTCCTACAAGGTGTATGAGTCCGTTTTTATGCTGCTGATAAAGACACACCTGCAACTAGGAAGAAAACGAAGTTTAATTGGACTTAAGTTCCACGTGACTGGGGAGGCCTCGGAATCATGGCAGGAGGCGAAAGGCACTTCTTACATGGTGGCACCAAGAATAAATGAGGACGATGAAAAAGCACAAACCCCGGACAAAATCCTCAGATTTTGTGAGACTTATTCACTACCATGAGAACAGTATGGGGGAAACCGCTCCCATGATTCAAATTATCTCCCACCCAGTCCCCCCAGCCCACAACATACGGGAATTAAGGGAGTACAGTTCAAGATGAGATTTGGGTGGGGACACAGGGCCAAACCATATTACAAGGTTTGTAGCCTTGCAGTAAGGAAAGAATGTCACTTTCTGACAAGCCCAGGAACTTCAGGATATTTTGGGGACCTCAAAAAAAGAGGGATTTACCCAATTCGTACAAGTATTACAGGCAAAATCTGATGGCAAATTGTCAGCCTGGCTTCCGATCTTAAGAGGCTTTTAAAGATTGAACCTGAAATTCATTATAAAAGAAAGTTTCAGTCAAGTCAATTTAAAAAGCACTTATGTGGCCAAGTACTATCCTGGCTGTACTTTAGTCAAATAACCAGGCCAAGTAAAACAAGTCTAAAACTTTATTTTGCAAATACATTGGTCCTACTGTAAACCAAAAAGTATCGGAGACAAGGTTGAATCAATTTAAAAGTTTATTTTGCCAAGGTTAAGGACATGCCAGTGGCACAGCCTCAGGAGATCTTGACAACATGTGCCCAAGGTGGTTGGGGCACAGCTTGGTTTTATACATTTTAGGGAGACATGAGACATCAATCAGCGTATGTGCCGTGTACATTGGTTCAGTCCAGAAAAGAGGGACAACTTAAAACCAAAGGCGGGCTTCCAGGTCAGGGGTAGAAAAGAGACAAATGGTTGCATTCTTTTGAGCTTCTGATTAGGCTTTTACTGAATACGCAATTTACAGAAATAGTTACTTATGCCTTGGTAGGGCTTAGTGAAGCGGTGGAGCAGAGGACGCCGTCAGCTATGCGCGTCTCACGTGAGCAGAGGACGACTCTGACATCTGTTTGTGCTTTGTCTGCAAGGAATTTCCTTGTGGGCAAATTGCGAGGGAGGTATGCGGTAGCTTTTCAAAAGTTTTGTAGCTATCTTACTGAGGAATAGACTGCAGAGAGTGGGAGGCAGGTTTGCGTGACAAACGTCCCACTATCTTACTGAGGAATAGACTGTAGAGACTGGGAGGCAGGCTTGCGTGACAAACGTCCTAGCTTGAGTTTTCCCTTTGGCTTAGTGACTTTGAGGTCCCAAGATTTATTTTTCTTTCACATTTATTTTTTCTTTGCTTACATTTATCTTTGCTTAAATTAAATGTGGGACTGGAAAAGAAAATTTATGTTTCAGAAGAAAACTATAGTATACTTGTTATCAGATTCTAGCCCTGACCATTTTTATTTTTTCAGTTTTATGATTTGCCTACAATTTAAACTAAATCCTAACTTTTTTTTTTTCTGGTTACAGGTCTTCAGTCAAAATTTTCCCCCATTTTTTTAAACTCACTGAAATTGATAATACCTTTTTACTGAGGCCTTGCAAGCTGAAGTTTATGCGTATCTAACCTTGTGACATACAAACTACAGACCACAAAATCTGTCAGATCGCCAGCGTCTACTTCTGCCGTAACTAAAGATGCCTCAGTCGAACAGCTGGATACCTCAACTGACTGTTTTCCAGACTCTGAAGAAATCCGTTTATAGACTGCTCCGAATGTTAACCTTTGTTTTTCTGCTGTTTTGGAGCCCATCTGCAATGCCATTTCCTGAAACGAGACACAGCTGTTTCATTGGACTGGGCTACTCCTAGAAATAGAACACCAGTTTAATGACAATTTTTGCTCCTCAGCTATTAACTCAAATATTATCTTCACACCCAACAGCTTAGCTTTTAGTGTGTGAACTTGGAGGGACATTTTAGACAGAGGACTTTTGGGGTGCAGAATGGTTCCCTGATATATGACACCTGGGCATGGTGAGTGCTGTTAAACATCAAAACACCTCATAAACGAGCCTCAGAATCAGGGTCCCCCTAAAACTGTTCTGGGGCAGGAAGGGACTCTCTCTCTGTAATTTCCTTACCTGACTAAGAAATCTTCTTACCAAAACCCCCACAATCGCCATCTAGTCCATTCCTGAAATCTCATTTCAGACAGAAATGCTACCACCTCGATGGTCCTGCCTCTTGGGGTCGTTCAGATTCCAAAACGTATTGTTTACAAGTTAATTTCTGTCTCTGAATTCCACGCAGATTCTTCCTAATGATCATTACTGCTCCCGAACAGCATTGTCCGCGTTCCCGTCTCCTCCCTCCTCTGTGAAAAGGGTTTATAAGCCTCTGTGCCCACTGTAATCCCTCTGTGATCCTCCCCATGCATGTTAAAAATGTGTGTACCTCTTCCCCAGCTAATCTGTCTTCTGCCAGTCAACTTTCAGCAAACCTTCAGAGGGCGAAGGAGAAGTTTCCCGTGGCCCCTGTACCCCTTAGCAGCCCCGAAACACTTATTTTTCCATATTATGCCCCTTATATTAAATTGCTAATTTACTGAACAGATATTTTTCAAGCATCTCCTCATTTGCCAGGCACCGCTCTGGGCACTGGGACATAAAGAGACGTGGAGAGAGCTGCC
Source organism: Papio anubis (assembly GCF_008728515.1). Lineage (NCBI taxonomy): Eukaryota > Metazoa > Chordata > Mammalia > Primates > Cercopithecidae > Papio > Papio anubis. The sequence continues at coordinate 25,916 of NW_022167271.1, read as the reverse complement.
TTGTGATACAGGAGGTAGAAAGAAATTATTTAGGCAGATAGTGAGGGTAAAACCGTCTTTGGCAGAGCTTCCCTTTTAACAAAAAGCAGCCCAAGAAATTATTATTTTTTCAAACAAAAAGCAGCCTGAAAAGTTGAGCTCCCAACATAGACAAGCAAGCTGGGAGCTTGCACGGGGGATGCCGGCAGCTGTGCCAATAGAAAAGGGCTGCCTGGGGGTCAGGCATGTCCAACGTGGAGGCTCCATCTTCCCTTTTCTTGTCACCACCTGTACATAAACAAACGGGCAAGATGGTGGTGCCCAGGCAGAGGACTCGCCTGCACAATAAATGATTAGGTTGAGGGTGGCCCAAAATTCCCACCCTATGCAAATAGCACATCTAGTCGTTACCAGGTTTTCACACCCTGTGCAAATGCCACACCTGGTCCAATCAATCTTTTGCGCTCTGTGTATGTCAAATACCACCCCTCACCAGGCATCTGTAAAACCGCCTGCATTTCACCACCGATCCAGCAACTCATTTCTTCGGGACCCTTCTCTCCCTCAGGGAGCTGTCCTCCTTCTTTCACCTGTTAAACTGCCGCTCTCAGCCTCACTCCTGTGTGTCTGTACCTTAGTTCCTCAGCCGTGACACCACATTCCAGGTACCACCTCAGCCGTGACACCACGATTCCAGGTATCACCCCAGCCGTGAGACCACGATTCCAGGCACCGCCCCAGCCGTGACACCACATTCCAGGTACCACCTCAGCCGTGAGACCACGATTCCAGGCACCGCCCCAGACGACGAGGCCGTTTCACTTGCACACTCACTTGTGCACTCGATTTGTCTCATTCTAGGCCACCGACTAGGTACCTCGGGTAAGTAACACAGCACATTTTTATCCTATGTTTTCTTAGAATAAGTAATGGGGATACGAGAAGCTACAATCTCAGTCATACCAACGATTATGGAATCCACGGGAAGCACGTGTTACAGGACTCGGACCTGGTGGGCATCGGTCTTCTCTCTGTGGCTGCTATAACAAATGACCACCAACTTGGTGGTTTAGCACAATTCATCACGCAGTAGAGATGGCCTGAGTTCAAAACACTTTCACGGAGCTAAAACTGAGGTATTTCGGGAGAGCAGCACTCCTGGAGGCTCTTGGGGAGCACCGGCCCGCGGCTCTCCTGACCTCAGGTGGCTGCCGGCACTCCTGGGCTGCAGCTGCCTCACTGCAATCTCTGCCTCTGTAGTCATGCAGGGGCCAAGGCGAACTGTCGGCTCCACCCTCTGAAGGCTTGCTGGTAACTAAACTGAGAGAGAATCGCTGGATTCCAGGCCTCGGAACCCCAGGGCTCCTGAGGGCCCTCCGCTGTGGCATGGGAGGATGTGGAGCTGGCTTGCAAATGTCCACAGGAATATTGCATTTCAGTGATGTCCTAGCTCCCACGGAAAGGCCGTCCATCCTGTTGTCAGGACTCACCACCACCAGTTCTGCCACCATAGATGGACCGTGGCCAAGATGGGCTGGGTCTCTCTGGAAGGAGACAGGGCAGCTGTCGGCGGGTGTGCCGTCTGCGTGCAGAGCCAGCCTTTGTCACCAGATGGGACTTGACAGACAAGGTCTGAACCTGTCCTCGCTCTGCCAAAGCCATCAGGACAGGCTGCCTAGGGGGCAGTGGAGGGGTTTTGTCTGGGACACAGGACATCTGAGCCAACCTCTTAGGGGCCTCAGTCACCACGTCTGTAAATGGACAGGGCTGAACTCTGAGCTTGTCCCTGTTTGACGTTCCCGGGCTCCCCAGTGTCCTGGGTGGAGGGAAGAGTCCCAGTGTGGGGAAGGCAGTGACGATGAGGGTGATGTTTGTCAGGCATTTGCAGCGTACCTGACACTGCTGAGCACTCGATATCATTTAATCCTCACCACGATCTAATAAGGAAGGTGCTATTTGATATTGTTGTTGTTGTTAGACAGAATCTCGCTCTGTGTCTCAGGCTGGAGTGCAGGGGCGCGATCTCAGCTCACTGCAACCTCTGCCTCCCGGGTTCCAGTGATTCTTCCTCCTCAGCCTCCCTGGTAGCTGGGATTACAGGCGCCCACCACCATTCCAGCTAACTTTTTGTATTTTTAGTGCAGATGGGGTTTCACCACGTTGGCCAGGCTTCTCTCAAACTGGCCTCAGGAGATTCACCTGCCTCGGCCTCCCAAAGTGCTGGGATTACAGGCGTGAGCCACTGCGCCTGGCTGGAAGGCACTATTTTAAATCATCATTTTACAGATGAATTCTCTTAATTTTGCCGAAGGTATGTATGTTATTCAAAGTTGTACTTCTAGAAGTGGTGGCTGCGTAGGATTTGTATTTCAGGTTGTTAGACTGCAAAGCACACATCGTTAGCCTCTACTTTGTGCTTTCCAGCAGGACAAGCAGTACCTGAGAGCACTGAGGAGCACCTGGACCCAGTGACTTCTCTAAATCTAGTGTGGGGGAGACACGCCCCTGCCAGTGAGCCATGTTCTGTGCAGGCAACCTCTGGCCAATAAAAAAATAGTCAGGCGATGTCAAGTGTATATCTAATTGACATTAAAATACACATTTGAAAATTTGGAAATTCTTTTTTAGATAACATTTTTAAATTTCATTTTTAATATATTTAGGGAGTCTAAGTTCAGGATTCTTCCATGCATATATTGCAGAATGGTGAAGTCTAGGCCTACAGCGTACTCACCATCCGAACAGTAAACACCATACCCAAAGGCCGTTTTTGTTCCTCACCCCTCTCCCACCCTCCCACCTTTCGTAGTCTCTAAAGTCTATTATTCCATCTGTATGTCCATGCGTACTCACTGTCCAGCTCCCACTCATACATGAGAACGTGTGGCATTTCACTTTCCCTGTCTGAATTATTTCACTGAGGATAATGGCCTCCAGTTTCATCTGCGTTCCTGAAAAGACATAATTGTTCAACCTTTTTTATGGCTGAGTGGTATTACATGATACATATGTGATATATATATATATATATATACACACACACACAAAATATGTAAATATATACACACACAGAATGTGTATAGAAAACATATAAAAGACATTTACATATATAAAAAGCGTTTCTTTATCCAGCCCTCCGTTGATGGACACGTAGGTTGATTCCATAGCTTTGCTATTGGGAGCAGAGCTTCTGTAAACATACAAGAGCAGATATCTTTTTGTTCTAATAAATTATTTCCCTTTGAGTGTATCCCCAACAGTGGGATTTGCTGAATCAAATTGTCCTTCTATTTTTAGTTCTTTGAGAAATCTGCATCCTCTTTTTCATGGAAGTTGTACTAATTTACATTCCCACCAACAGTGTGTAAGTGTTCCCTTTTCTCTGCATCCTCGCCAACATCTGGTGTTTTTAGACTTTTTGTGACAGCCGTTCTGACTGGTGTAAGATGGTAGCTTACGTGGTTTACTTTTTAGTAACAGCCGTTCTGATTGGTGTAAGATGGTAGCTTATGTGGTTTCCATCTGCATTTCTCTAATGATTAGTGATGCTGAGCATTCTTCTGTCTGTTTCTTGGCAGCTTCTATGTCTTCCTTTGAAAAATGTCTGTTCGTGTCCTTTCCCACTTTTTAGTGTTTTTTTTTTTTTTTCTCATTGAACTGTTTGAGTTTCTTATAGATTCTGGATATTAGCTCTTTGACTGATAGTTTGCAAATTTTTTTTCCATTCTGTAGGTTGTCCATTTACTCTGCTGATTATTTATTTTGCTGTGCAGAAGCTTTTTAGTTTAATTAAGTTCCGTTTGTCTATTTTTGGTTTTGTTGCACTTGGCTTTTGAGGACTTAGTCATACATTTTTTTTGCCAGGCCAACATCCAAAAGAGTTGTTCCTAGATTTTCTTCTAAGATTTTTGTGTTTTCAGGTTTTACCTTTAGGTCTTTAGTCCATCTTGGGTTGATTCTTACATACGGTGAGGAGTAAGGGTCCAGTTTCTCCCTTCCGCATAGGGCAATCCGGTTTTCCCAGAACAATTAAGTGAATACGGTGTCCTTTCCCCAGTGTCTATGTATTTTTTATTTTGTCAAAGATAATTTGATTGTATGTATGTGGCATTATTTCTGGGTTTGCTATTCTGTTTCATTGTTCTGTGGGCCTATTTTTATACCATTACCATGTGGTCTTGGTTACTGCGGCTTTGGAATAGAATTTGAAGTCAGGGGATGTGATGCCTCCTCCTTTGTTCTTTAGGTATTCAGGCTCTTGTTTGGCTTCATATGGTTTCAAGATTGTTTTTTCCAATTCTGTGAACAATGATGTTAGTAACTTAATGGAATTACATGGTACTTCTTGGTTGCTTTGGGCTGTATGGTCACTTTAACAATATTAACTCTTCCAGTCCACGGGCATGGGAAGTCTCTCCATTTGTTTGTGTGACCAACGATTTCTTTCATCAGTGTTTTGTAATTCTCCTAATGGAGATATTTCACGTCTTCGTTTACATTTATTTCTAGGTATTTTATCTTTAAAGCTATTGTAAATGGAATTGCCTTCTCAATTCGGTCCTCTGTAGATTGTTACTGGTATATAGAAATGTTACTGAATTCTGTACTTTAATTGTGTATTATGAAATGTTACTGAATTCATTTATCAAATCTAAGAGTTTATTGGTGGAGTCCTTTAGAGTTTTCTACATATAGATCATATTATCAATGAATAGGAACAGCTTGGTTTCCTCTTTTCTAGTTTGAATGTCGTTTTGTTCCTTTCGCCTTGTTCCTCTGGCAAGGACTTTCAGCACCATGTTGGATAAGAGTGACGAAAGTGGGCATCCTTGTTTTGTTTCAGTTCTTAGAGGAAATGCTTTCAACTATTCCCTGTTAAGTAGGATGTTGGCTGTGGGGTTGTTGTGTATGGCCTTTATTATGATGAGCTGTATTCCTTCTATGCCGAGTTTTTAAGGATTTTTATCATGAAAGAATGCTGAATTTTATTGACGTATTTTTGTGTCTATTGAGATAATCATATGTTTTTTGTTCTTAATTCTGCTTATGTGATGCATCACGTTTATGGACTTGTGTATGTTGAACTATCCTTGCATCCCTGAGGTAAATCCCTCCTGATCGTGGTGTATTATCTTTTTGATGTGCTCTTGGATTCCATATGCTGGTATTTTTGTTGAGGATGTTGTGTCTGTGTTCATCAGAGATACTGGTATGTAGTTTTCTTCTTTTGTTGTGCCCTTATCCGGTTTAAGTACCAGGGTGATCCTGGCCTTGTAGAATGAAGTAGGAAGAATTCTCTCCTCCTTGATTTTTCAGAACAGTTTCAGAAGGATTGGTGTTAGTTCTTTGTGTGTTTGGTATAATTCAGTTGTGAGCCCATCTGGCCTTGGGTTTCTACTTCTTGGGAGTTTTTTATTACTGATTCCATAGAGTTACTCATCATTGTTCTGTTTTGGATTTCTCCTTCTCCCTGGTCTGATCTCAGGACGTTGTGTGAAAACTTAAAAATCTACAGTCCAAGCTTGGGTGATGCATGAAAGAAAAGCAAAGTGTTTAGCTGAGTGCTGGGAGTTTTGTGCACTGGTTTGTTTTTATTTTCTTCCGCTCTTATCCAAATGTTTGCAATCATGCAATCTCTGGGTCCAAGCCTCTGGGCTTACAGGTTTCCTGCCTGTGACAGACCCAGTGTGAGACAGGCAGAGAAGGACCCGCTTTATTAGTGCATTTGCTTGGCCACGTTGCAGGCTCTTTTGGCAGCCAGATTTCCTGCACCTTCGTGTGGAATCTGTGGCCCTTTAATGCGCTATGTAGACTAAGTACCAATTAAAGCTTTCAGCGCGCTCAGCGCTGGCAGCCTACAGCCTCTTAGTCACCCAGGGTGAGCTATTAAATAAAGGATTGCTGCCCGAGTGCCATCTAACAGCCACGCACAGCGGCTGGCCAGTCCCTGTCCTGCCCGGCCATCTGTGCACCTAAAGGCCAGAGAACACGGATGAGCTGCCCAGAAGGAGGTTGGTTTAGAGGGAATTGTATCTACAGAAGAGGGAGTTTTGTGAATTTCCAATATCAGGCTGCAACTTCAGGGCATTATTTTCTGGGTACTCAAATATATTAAGATATTTTACTATAACTTCATACTATGTATGAACAATTCGAACTCTCTCTTTTAGGATGTAATCTTCATCAGGACAGGATCAACGCTATTCAGGAGCAATATTTGACATCAATTAGGGGCTTATTATGTGGCAAACCCTTACAAAATGCCATATACATATACACACCTTCCCCAACCCTGAGAACTCTTTGTATCCACATTTCATAGTTTTTAGCAGTTACTGTGAAGAAGTCATGGGCCTGTCTGGGGTCACTCCGATGGAGTGATGAGTGAGGGTTTGTCCAACGTCCCTTGGACCCCAGATGCTCTGGGATGTGTATCCGATGTGGTTTACTCTCCCTCTCACAGTGTCCTGTTAGTAAAAGTAAAAATTAACATCTATGCAGTGCTTACTATGAGCTGGATGCTGTCCTGTGTGTTTTGTATAAATTACCTTAAAATTAAACTTCACAAAAGTCTTAATGAGGAATGTGCTGTTAATTTTGTTCCCGTTTTATGGATGAGAAAACTGAGGTGTAAATGGGGTAACTTGTCCAAAGTACTGCAGCTTGTGTCAGAGACAGGATTCGAGCCAGAAAAACTAGTACCAGAGACCATCCTCATAACTTCCCTGCAGTCACAGCTCTTCAAGGGTGTTAAGAATGTCCATGGAGCTGATATTTTAGCATAAGAACAGGTTGATTGGTCTAGAAATTCACATGGCAGTTATAACATTCATAGTCTTCCTCCGTCCCTCCGTGTTTACTCGCCACACAGATTTAAATAAAGATGCTGCGTCCCATGACCTGGCTGATTTTAGATTCCCAAGTTATGAGTACGTTACCTCTGGCAGGCTCACAGGCTTTGAGTATTGGAGCCTTTGATTTGTGTGGGGATCCACTGCTCCTGCTACTGACTATGTAGCCTGCTCTAACTGTTATTATTATTGAGCTGAGGGTCAGATTTTTCAAAGACTAGAGAGCTCGGGGAACCGGGCCCTTGCTCCCGGACAGTAAAGATAACTGACGGAAAGGTTGGCTGTTAGACCAAATAGACAGCACTCTCAGAAATTCTGGAAGGGTATGATGGCTGTTTGGGCAAGAATTGTGGTGGAGACAGAGAGAAACACATACATGTAAGGGTTGTTTAATAAGAACGTCGTAACGAATCGAATTATGGGGTGACGGAAAATGAGGAAGTAAGGGTGTTGAGTTTCTAGCTTTTGTTATTTTAATTTGTTAGGGAACAGTACAGAAAGTGGACTAGTTTCAGAATGAGAGAAGGAAGATCATAAACTCTGTTGGGAGATTGTTGGGTTTTAAGGCTCTTGAAAGGTGCAGGAAGAGAAACCAAGGCCCATTGGACACAGGGGCCCGAAGCTCAGAAGAGAGGTCTGGACGGGAGACAGTATTGCTGTGTCATCCACATATGGTGGTGATGGGCTCCACAGGCTTGTAGGACATACTCTAGGAAAAGTGTTGAGTGAGAAGAAAAGCAGGCTTGGGACCCAGTTCTGAAGGATCCCAACACAGCATGGTCAGGTAGAGGAGCATGAGCCCACCAAGTAAACAGCAGCGGCATCATCCCATTCCTGTCTCTGGGGGTCAACTGATCTCCCTGCTCCCCTCACTGTCTCCATCAGGGTGAGCGCTGAGTAGACACGGAATTAGGCAGGGAGCTGGGCCTCTTCAATTAGAATGAGGCAAGGAAGACAGCAAACAGCAGCGGACGGGGCCTGATGTGAAAGACGAGCCTTGTTAACTTGTGTCTGAAGGTCACTGGACCATCCTACCAGTGTGGCTGTGTTTTCCATCGAGAAAAATACACTGCACCTCTCTTCTCCTTCTAGAAAATGGTTCTTCCTCCACCACTCTAACAAGGCAGCTGGAGTGAAAACAGGCACATCTTGTTTGATTTGTTTCCACAGCAAGTCCTTGACCCAACCTAGGCCAGCCAGAGACCTTCTGGGGTTACCTTATCTTTTAACATGAGCCTTATGAGAACCCATCGCTGCTCCCCTCAGGGCCTAGCATGAGGTGAGTGCCTGGGCATTGCCATGCAGACGCTGTCTGAGAGATGAAGGTCATTCTCCAAAGAACCGAGAAAAAGAGTGGTGTCCTCATCAACCAAGTCGCTGGGTCAAGTCACTCCTGAGACTCAACTGTATTCCAAAACCATTGAGGAGGTTCATTACTTACAATAAATGCTGTTTTTAACCCTCTCTTGTGTTAGATTCCAAGCACATAGACTTTAAAATGTCCTGATGCATAGCTACAGTAGGCCCTCTGTGTCCACAGGTTCTACATCCACAAGTCGAAAGTATTCAAAAAGCAATAAAATATAACAATAAAAAATATTCCAATAAAAAGCATGGTATCACAACTATTTACATAGCGTTTGTGTTGTATTCGGTATCAGAAGTAATCTAGAAATGACTTAACGTTTTTGTAGGAATGGGTGAAGGTTATCTGCAAACGCCACACCATTTTATATTAGAAACCTAAGCATCTGCAGATTTTGGTATCTGGAGGTTCTTGGAGTCAATGCCTCATGGATACAGAAGAATGGCTGTATGTGCTGAGTAAACGGCCATGCTCTTGGCTGACGGTGTGGCTGTGGCCCACAGCAAGCCCTGATGGTGATTGTAAAGTGGCTGAAGGGGGTGAGCACTGGTTCCCAGGAGGCCCCCAACAGTTCTGGGCTGCAGGCACCCTCTCCGGGAAGTGCGATCTGCCCTGGGTGGGTGGCAGGAATCCTGTCAGGGAGGGAGCAGGTGTGTGTAGCTCTGTGAATGGCCACAGGTTATATTTTGTGAATCTGCATCTGGGATCTGGAGGGCCCATTGTCTCTTACCAAGTATTGAGCCTCGAGGAGGATGCCACTTTACAGAATAGGCTGAGTTCTGTTGAATCGTTGGAGTAAATTGCTCAAGTCACTCAAGTGGAGGGAGAGAGGGAGGTGCCTCCAGCTGGAAGAAGAGCAGGTTCACAGCCAGGGGCTTCTCTCTAACCCTGTGTTTCCTGCTGGGAGCCACACCGTGCACACTGGGAGGCAGAACGTGACAGAGACAGTGTGTGTGTGTGTGGTGGGTGGGGGAGGTTGTGATATAAAATCAGAGTAATCTAGAGCAAAACTTCTTACTAAATTAATTTTTCTGTTAATTATCTGAGCTTACTGAAAACTGAGTTATGCAAATGCAGTTGATCTAATCAATAGGTAATGTGAAGGCCAACAAGAACGATAGCTAACCTGCATTTTATTGCCAACCGTGTAACCTGAGGTGTTACTTGACCCTGACTTCTATTTCCCTAATGTTCTCAATGATCCTGCAAAGCGAGCACCGTCATCCCCACTCTGCAGTTGAAAACCCAGGCTCAGAGGAGCCAGTGACTTGGCCAAAGTCCCCACAGGAAAGAGGCAGAACCAGGACTTACTTAAGCGACGGTCATCTGTCTCTAAATCCGGAAATTCCACTGTCTCCACACTGGCCACCCCCCCCAGGGGGGGGTTTCTCTGAGCTGAGAGATACACAGAGGATATGAGGTGACCATGCGACGCCGCCCCTCTCTGCTGGCTGACGCTCTGTCCTCAGGCTTCTGCTGGACTCCCTCCCTCGGGCTGCGTCCTCCAGTCCCAGCCTACTGCAGCCTATCGTGCATGTTGCTCTCCATCTTCTGCACAGCTGTTTCTTCTCTTTCACCTTCTTCCCGTTTCTCTCACTGAAATACTTGTGTTTTTGGTCTTTCTCTCTCCCTGCTTTCCCACAATTTCCCTAACATGCACAGAAACTTCCTAATTGTTCTCTTTCCTTTCTCATGGCCTTTCTCTCTTTTCCACGCTGCCGTGTTCTCTCTGTCATCATTCTCCTGTACCCTCACCTTCCTTTTCTATCTTCCACATCCTGTCTATCTGCACTTCTCCTTCTCTGTGCCCTCAGTCCCAGGTTTCACCCTTCCCTGCCTGCAGACACGGCGTCTGGCCAGGCAATCACTGTGGACACCAGCCCTTTAGGCAGGTCCTCAAGCAGTCAGCAGACCGTCCTGGAGGGTAGATTAGGTGGAGGAGAAAAGGGAGAGGGATTTATTCAGAGTCAAGTTTGAGCAGTTTCACACATCAGAATCCCTCAGTGCTTTGGCGCAGGCCTGCTGTATACCCTGAACAGCAGGAGTACACATGTGGGGCCATGTAACTAATGTTCCTCAGGGATGGGACCTGGCGCAGCGTGGGTCTGCGCAGAGCCTGCTCTTCACAATTCTGCCAAGGCTCCTGCCAGTACACCTGTAAACAGAAGAAAAGCTGATCCTGTTTAGGAACTCCTGGCCCGTCTGGGCTCAGATTTATTGCTGTTTATTTGGAACAATTACATGATCATCTTCTCTCCCCCTTGGTGGTGAGCCAGGTGCTCTTGTAAAAAGAAAGCCAGATGCTCTTCTTTGGCTAATTTTGCTGGGAAAGTCTCCAAGGGATGAGGTGGGAATTGAAGACACGTCTTATCTGAAGACCTAGAAAACTTTTAATACCCTGGCACCTGTAAGAAAGCCCAGCAGTGGAAAGGAGGATGTGATGACAAGGGCGGGGGGAAGGACTGCCGTACTCAGGCATGGCATAAAGATGAGACAACAATCACTGGACAAGGCTGGGTTTACTTTCGTTCCCTTCCCCAGACTTTATTATTTCTTGCCTGGAAGACTCAGCAGTTTTGCTTTTCCCCCCATGAGCCCTTAGATATATGAAAATTCTCCTGAGACAAAAGCTTCTAAGGGTTGCTGCTCCCCGTGGAACTTGGATGTCACCAATACATCTATTTAGATTTTGGTTTAATTTTAAAATCTTTACTCTGACAGAAATATTAGTAATAGCAGTAAAATTAATGTAGGAGCTTATTAATGTCTTGTAGGACACGAAAACCTTTTCTTCTGTCCCCATGGAAGAACGGGCGTAAGAGTGAATTCAAAGCTGTTAGGACAGGCTCCCCGACTCCACGCACAGAAGGCCAAATAGGCCCTCCCCACGAGATATCCCGACATCCAGGCTCTAGGGAGGTGGGTCTTCCTGAGGCCACTGGAAGTCACAATGAAGGCACCCAGGGAACGCAGCGGAAGACATCGGGCCCCTCATCAAGAAAAAACTGCTGTACAGATCAACCCATCGCCTAGGCATTAATGTTAAGCCCAGCGTCCGTTAGCTCTTCTTCCTGATGCTCTCCCTCCTCTGACTCCCCAACAGGCCCCTCACGTGTCCATGTGCTCTCATCAGATGATCACTTTTCAAATCTCTAACTTCCCAAAGAAACGGGAACTGTGGCTTGGCCACAGTGCCCTGCGGTGCTAAATGGGGCAAAGTGTGGCAACGTCTAGAAATCGTGGCCCCTGGAGAGACCGAGGACTATCAACAAGAAATAAGAAGACTGAAAGAGAAAACTAACAGGAGCTGGTATTTACGGAGCTCTGCTACGTCCTAGAGTAGTTTCTCGACCTTGGACCGGTCAGCATGCTGGGCGGGGCACCGCTCTGTTGTGGAGCTCGTGCACTGCAGGTTTGCCGGCATCCCTGGCCTTTTCCCACTAGATGCCGGTGAATTCCCTCTGCCCCCAGGTGTGACGACCACAATGTCTCCACACCCCCTGGGGTGGGGGGTCCCAGTTGAGAACCACGGCTCTAGAACACAGGCCAGCTGCTCTGTCCGGACGATCACCTGAGTCCTGCGTTTCAAGCCTCAGGCCCTCAGACCACAGCCCCTGAGTTGTAGGGTTTGTAGGTTGCTTTGCACGGAAAAGTTTCTGTCACTGGTGGAGGTTTTTCTCCCTGAGGCTGTGCACTGTGAGGGTGGGAGCTTGAGCATCCACCATAACCCCCCAGGGCTGAGAGGAACTCTTCCCATCCCGTGTGTCTCACTAGTCACCAGGTCCCCTAAGCTGCCTGCTACTCTCTGCCGAAGTCTCAGCTTGAAGATCGTACGCACAGCGAGGCTTCTCCTGGACTGTAAACTAGACTCTCACATCCTGGGCGCATCTTCACGCTTGCTTCTCACCTCCTCTGTCCGCTTCGCCGGCAGCACCAGGGCAGAGCCCCTGCAGGCTGCACGCTCCTCTGAGCCTGGTGCTTTCCACGGGGCCTGGCACATGAGCCCTTAGTGAATAAGGAGGAGCTGAGCTGCAGAGAGAACCTGGGGGGGCAGAGCTCAGCGTCTCGTCTTCACAGGCGGGGAGAGCATGCACTGTCTCTTGTCCAGGAATGTAAGTAGTTGCGTTGCTGCTTCAGGGGCAGTGATGGTCAGAAGGATGCGCTGTCCCGTCCCTCTGCTGGAGACACATCATCTGATGGGGATGCACTTGTTTACAGTCCTAGTTCTTGTCCAGCTCAGCTGAGGCTCTTTGACCGAATGTGCTCTGATACGGTCTGGCTGTGTCATCATCCAAATCTCAACTTGAATTGTGTCTCCCAGAATTCCCACGTGTTGTGGGAGGGAAGCAGGGGGAGGCAATCGAATCGTGGGGGCTGATCTTTCCCGTGCTATTCTCCTGACAGTGAGTCTCACGAGATCTGATGGGTTTATCAGGGGTTTCCACTTTTGCTTCTTCTTCATTCTCGCTTGCTGCCCACACGTAAGGAGTGCCTTTCACCCTCCCCCGTGATTGTGAGACCTTCCCCAGCCATGTGGAACTCTAAGTCCAGTTAAACATCTTTCTTTTGTAAACTGACCAGTCTAGGGTACGTCTTTATCAGCAGAGTGAAAACGGACTAATAGATCCTCCGTCTATCACAGTTTGTATTTAACGCCTCGAGGTGAATCTCATCAGTGAGACAGAGCCTGCGTTACATTTCACATGCAGGACACTCTCTGAGGCACTGTGGGTGGGGCGGGGCAGGTCTGGAGGGTGTTCCGCGGAGTCCTGTGTCCCGTGTGAGGCCGGCCCTCTGCACACAGGCTCTGACCAAAGCCTTTACACTGCGAGGCCAGAGTCGACACTCCTCCGTCCCCACAGCCTGTGCTCAGCTCCGGGCTGGGGAGACCTGGCACGGACCCAGCTCTCTCCTCCGTTCCCCTCCCTGTTGCCTGGCAAGGTTGGTTCTCAGCAAGCAGCGGCAGTGAAGGGAGGTGGGTCCTCTTCGATCTCAAACTCCTAGAAGTTCTCCCGAAGACAGAAATCTAATTGGAAATGTTGAGAGGTATTTGGAATGTGCTGCAGAAGAGGCTGCTCATTGTCTCAGTTTTCTAAAAGCTTCTTTCTCATGACCCTTTGGATACTTTTGCAAATATCTTGGTGTCGTCTGACTAGTAGAGGGCCTCATGTGGTGACTGTTTTAGAGACGGTGAGGGGAGAGCGGCACCGTGACAGGAAGCCGCAGGATGGGCGGAGGGTGGTTTGTGGCAGGTGGGTCATGAAAGTTTCCTTAGGTCAGCTCTGTGCCGTGTTCTCCGTTTAACCACGTTTACCGGGAGTTCAGAGCCTCAGGGTGTGTCCACCCTGCCTCGCACACAGTAGTTGCCTCATGTGTGTACCTTATACGTTTGTGGAGTGGTCAACTGAGGCGGAGTTCCCAGGCCTGGACACTGGGAGATGCAGCCTGGACACTGGGACTCTTCCCTGCAGGGCTGCGCTGGGCTGTTGCGGGCCCTGCTGAGCTCAGCTGGCTGACTGTGTCCAGCAGCAGCACCGGGGAGCACCTGGCTGTGTGTTCCTCGTTCACACCACGCAAGTGTCCCCCAGCTCTCGAGGTCCATCGCTCACCGCTCTGCAGGCCCAGCCCAGCTGCACTTGCTGCCAGGAAGCTTTTCTTTGAGTCCAAATGCTGCTTTCTCCCTCTGACCACAGTGCAAATGGAAAGGGCAGGCCCCACCCTCCCCAGGAGGGTGAATCTTACGCGCTCATTCAGTCAGAACCGTTCGTTAATCATTTACTGGGCTTTGAGGGTACGGACCGGTGTCGGCCACGGTCTCCCCTCCGGGGGTTCCAGGGGCCTCCAATGCAGGCTCTTTTTTGGTTCCATATGAACTTTAAAGTAGTTTTTTTCCAATTCTGTGAAGAAAGTCATTGGTAGCTTGATGGGGATGGCATTGAATCTATAAATTACCCATCTATGGTGCCAACAAACTCACATTTCTTACCCCATGGTTCATCACTGGCATCAAGGCAGCAAAATCCAATTTGTTTGCCTCCACCAGGAAATCATTGCCAACTTCAACTTAAATTGGTCATAGGACAAGTCCACCGAAAAGGCTAAAACCTAAAAAGAGAGGCAGAGGGCTGAACCCACGTTAGATAGGTGTGTTGCTTGGACGTAGAATGGAGACGACTGCCGCATGGGGAGGGGCCCCCAGCTCTGGCCGGAGCACACCCCTGCTGACCCTTTTCTGAGTGCTTTCTTTTCCGGCATTGCTAACTAGGAGCCAGGAAGGCTTTGGGAGGACCTGCAAGCGATCAGATCATCCCGTCCAGGACATCTTCCCTCCCCACTGTGCTCACCTCTGGGACAGACGCTCAGCAAGTGGCTCGACCCGGGCAGCCAGCACCCTGCTGCTTCCGAGCTGCCTGGTCCTGTGTTGGCGACACTGAGGTGACACAAGGTTAACAAGGCAAACAAGTCTGTACTGACCATCACTTCCCCTACGATATTCACTTTATTTGATTTGGAGAACTGTGGGCTTCCTGAGGTTTTGCCACTGGTAAATAGCAGGCCTTGCTGTTTTGTTTTGCTTTTTGAGGGCAGAAGAAAGAAGCTTACTTCACTTTGCAAATGTGGCAGGGCCCGGAGTCAGCTTAGTGTGGAATGATCTGTATGTACAGACATATTCATTGCAGTACTTTTGGTAATAGCAAAAAACTGGCATTAACAGTATACATAGTGTTGGGATAAATTGAATTAATACTCATTTATGCAATGGGATACAGATGTTAAAAACAAAGAAGTATGTGTTCATATGGGAAGTAATCTCAAGGATTATTTTAAGCGATGAAAGAAAAGTACAAAGCACTGTCTATATGGATTCCCATTTGTGAACAAGGGTGTGTGTGTGTATGTGTGTGTACTCTCTTTATAGAGACTATCTCTGAAAGGAAATACAAGTAATTGGTGGTAGTAGTTGGTCTAATTTTTGTTTCTTCTTCTCTTTTTTTTATAAGAATGGATTTTTACAATAAGAAGTACTCAATTTAAAAAATGTAAGTTATTGAAAGTAGGTAATTTAAAAATATATGTCCACAGGCAGAGGAAATGAGGCCAATGCTAACGACTAGGGAATTTAGGTAAAGGCACAAATTACCTTTGTACAATTCTTGCAAATTTTTAGAAAATCTAAAATTATTTTAAAATACAATTATAAAAAATATCCACTAATTCCACAATCAGTTCTTTTCAACTCTGAACTCGGGGCCTACACAGTTTTCCACACCCCACCCAGCTCACATGCCCTATGTGCAGATGACCTCATACTGCTGGCCTCAGTTTCCTCATCCCAAAATTCAGAAAGATGATAATATTAAGCCTGTAGGGTTATGTCCTGCACACACTGAGCATTCAATGCATGTTACTGTGCCCTTCTTTCCTTAATCTCTTCCAACACCTTCCTTTCCAGATAAACTATGGATAGCACAGGAGGCCAGGAGGCCAAAGCACTTTATGATTCTGTAAAGAAGAAGCCAAAATTGCAGATGAAGCAAAGCCTATTATCTTTGGTGTTAAATCCAGAGAACGTCTCTAGATTTGGTCACCTCCTCCTCCTGTGCTTTCAGATATTAAATATTTTGCTGTCAAGAAGCAATTCCCCATAAACTCAAAAGTTCTTGGCTCTAACAATTCTAAATCTTGGCCTAGAGATGAGAATTTTGAGCTCACTTAGTAGCTGTCTCAAATACATGCAGTTTTGAAGCCAAGAGCCTTTCATCAGCTGTGTCCAGCCCCAGTAAAAAATGAACCAGCAGAAGCATTTGCAGATTTAGGCTCCGCCACACATGTGGAATTTAGGAGCTCAGTGGAGATTAAGTTTAGACTTAGGAAGCAGCAACTGGGCGAAACACGACCGTGTGTGACGGTAATTTTTTTTTTTTTCTTTTTTGAGTGGAGTCTTACTCTTGTTGCCCAGGCTGGAGTGCAATGGTGCGGTCTCAGCTCACTGCAATCTCTGTCTCCCAGGTTCAAGTGATTCTCCTTTCTCAGCTTCCTGAGTAGCTGGGATTACAGGCATCTGCCACCACACCTGGATAATTTTTGTATTTTTAGTAGAGACAGAGTTTCACCATGCTGGCTAGGTTAGTCTCGAACTCCCGACGTCAGGCAATCTACCTGTCTCAGCCTCCCAAGGTGCTGGGAGTACAGGCGTGAGTCACCGCGCCCGGCCACGTGATGTTAATTTTATATGTCAACCTCATTGGGCCACAGGGTGCCCCAAACAGATATTTAGTTAAACATGTTTCTGGGTGAATCTGCGAGGGTGTTTCTGGATGAGAGAAGCATTTGAACTGGTCGGCCGAATGAAGAAGATTGCCTTCCCCGACGTGGCTTGGAATCACCCACTCAGCTGATGGCCTCAACAGAAAGAACAAAGTGGGGGAGGAAGGAGAACACATTTCCTCTGCCAGGTGTACCGAGGAGGGACACTGGTCTTCCCTGCCCTCAGACTGGAAGTTCACTGTCAGATATCCTGTTCCCCGGCCTTGAAACCAGAACTAGAACTTGTACCACTGGTTCTTCTGGTTCACAGGGCCACCCCGGGCCTCCTGGGTCTCCTGGGTCTCCAGATTGCAGATGGAAGACTGTGAGACTTCTCAATCTCCATGACCCTCTCCCTGTCCCTCTGCCTCTCCCTCCCCTACTGGTGCTGTCTCTGGAGAACCCTGACTAATACATTAATCGTGTTCTGTCAGATTTTGGTGATGTATTTTTTCTTAAATCTGTTTCATTGACTATTCTCAAAATCTGCTGAGTGGGGCCATCCATTGTTTCTCAGCTGAAGGACTGCAGTCACTTTTAGGTACTTCCCTGCGTTTCGTTGTGCCTCTCTCCTTCATCCTTTCCACAGCTGCCATTCCAATCTTTCTAAACGAGAACTAGTCCTCTGATTAAAGATGAAACAAGCTCATTGTGACTGCAAGGAAATCTGTGTACTGGACTTCTGCTGGCTCTCGAGTACCTGAGAACGGTTCTGAGCAGCCTACCAGAACACAGAGCTTTCCAAACTCAGTCCAGGACGCATCTGTTCCTTCGCCCAGGCTTTCCACCCTGCGTGGCTCTCACCTTTGTGTGTCTGTCCTTGTTTCTTAGAGGAGCCGTGTGCCTCCAAATGCATAAGCCTACGACCTTTTCTTTCTCTTGCCTGAAATGCCTAACTTCATTCTCCATCGGGTGAATTCCAACTCACCCCTGAAGATGAGCTCAACTGTCCCTCTTGTGTGAAGCCTTCCCTGACACCCTGAGAATTTTCCATCCACGTCACCACAGAGCACCGTCCATCCTCCTGTAGAGCCACTCCCTCACCACCGGCCTGTGCGCCCATTGCTCATAGGAGGTCTTCACCACTAGACGTCAAAGCCTCAGTGACAGGTGCTTGTGTCCCTGGCCTGCTCGAGGCCCTCAGGTTATTCCCACTGCTCTTTTTTGGACAAATAATGGCTTCTTCAGGCCTACACAAGCTCGAAGAGATCCCAGAGGACAATGAGTCCAATTTTTTACTTTCCAGAATAGGATACTGAGATATTTTAATTCATGGAATTATTCTAGCATCCAACCTTACATAATAAGTATTCGTTGAGGACTTGGAGTGTACCCGTTTCTAGGTTCTGGGGAAACAGGATTGACTATGACAGGCAAAGTTACTGCCCCATGGAGTTCACCATTTGGGGATTCGTGGGTGGATAACAACGGCAACTACAAGATACACGCATGCATGTGTGTGCGTGTGTGCATGTGTGTGTGCGTGTGTGTATGTGTGTGCGTGTGTGTGCATTGTGTGCATGTGTGTGCGTGTGTGTGCATGTGTGTGTCCATGTGTGTGCATATGTGTGTGAGTGTGCACACACATGTGTGTATGCATGGATGTGTGCGCGTGTGTGTATGGGTGTGTGTGCACGTGTGTGTGTGCATGTGTGCGTGCGTGTGTGCGTGTGTGTGCACGTGTGTGTGCATGTGTGTGTGCGTGTGTGCATGTGTGTGTGCGTGTGTGTGTGCATGTGTGTGTGCATGTGTGCAATTCATATAGTGCTGGTGTAATGCACAAACGAAGGCGGTGACTGGGGTCACAATCCAGGAGAAATCTCTGGGGACACGACATTTCATCTCACAGGGTAATGAGGAAAATGAGGCAGCCAGATGGGGTCCCAGCGAAAGAGGACTTGAGGCAGACGGAACAGCAAGTCCAGGGCTCTGGATGAGGAAGTGGCTTCCCTCACAGGTAGATGGGAAGGGGCCATGTGAGGATACCTCAGCCATGTCAGATGAATGTATTGCCTGAAGAACGCCCTGAGATAAAGGGTAGCATAAGCAGGTGTGTGGCTCAGGCAAAGGAATGGGGGTAAGAAGCAGGACACAGCCTCGCCAGGTGGGTTCCTCCAGAAGGCAGGCTGCACCTGCCAGGGTCCATCCCAGGCCAGTCCCTGAGAGGCTGGGCCAACAGAGAAGGATGGTAACCTGGGCCTGGATTGTCACTGAGGCCTTCCTTGAGTGAAATATACACTAAATGGTCTCAGAAGGCCCCACAAGGGCAGGGCGGTGAGTGTCCGGGAGGAAGGTAGGTGGCGGGTGGGGTGCAGAGCCTGGGCAGAGGGACGCCTCTGAAGTTAA
The DNA here is from genome assembly GCF_008728515.1 of Papio anubis. NCBI lineage: Eukaryota > Metazoa > Chordata > Mammalia > Primates > Cercopithecidae > Papio > Papio anubis. Next base: position 7,067 of record NW_022167271.1, on the reverse strand, counting down.
ATTGATGCCACTGACCCATCCCTCAAACGATTTCAGGCCACGGTCTTCTCTGATCAGGACTCCATCCCTGTAGGAAAACGGAAGAGCTGGGGAGTGGAGAGGAGGGAGTGTGGGATGTGTGGAGAGTGGAGACGAGGGAGAGTGTGGGATGTGAATTACGAGCTGTCAGAGAGGCTCTGCTTCCTCTAAGCTCACGGCCGCTGTGCGCACTGTGGGGCAGGCACACCAACTCCTGCTGTCCAGCTTCCATACCCAGGAGCGCTGAGGCCCTTCCCGGAGTCTCCCCAGCCCACACCACGGAAACAGCACGGAGCGTCCAAAGGCCCTGTCCACCGGGATGGCTCCCTCCGCGGCCCCGGTGCTGAGCCTCCTGAGCACCAGGCATCCTCGTGGCTCTGCTGGTCCTCACAGATCTCCAGGTAGAAGCTCATTGTAGAACAGCATTTGCCTTCAATGCTCTGATAATTTTCTGCTAACCTAGTTGTGACTAATTAAATCAGGAGTTTGGTGCCGGCCTCGCTTTGGTGCTTGGAAGGCTGGGGACATCGCACTCAGCAGAGAAGTCACTGGAGACACAGACTGGCCAGTCCCACCACAGAATGATTTAGTAGAGCTACGCTGGCCAGCAATCCGCATTTCCGGAAGCAGTCCTGGAGATTCCGTGATTCTGCTGGGAGGTGGCATTCGGGGGGCCGGCACCCAGAGCCCTGAAGCTCTCTTCAGCAGTAGTGACCCGCCAGCCTACTGTCTTTAGTGTCTTTTAGGGGGTGCTATGACGAGTGCGCATCACCCAAATGACAGCTCACCATTGACTCTTAAGATGGAAGAGACTTTAGAGGCGCTTTAGTCCAAATCTCTCATTTTTCAAATGAGGCAGACGTGCCCTAGAGCGGAAATGTGACTTACCCAACGTCACACACCAGAGACTAAAAGTTCTAGAACAAGGACGAGTTTTTTGATCTCCAGTGATCTGGAAAACTCTGCATGTCAAACGCCCGTTTCTGTTCCCAGCATCGGGTAACCCCTTAATTCCTGGTCCCCTCCACCCTTCCTCAATGCCCAGACTTTCCGTCACAGGGAAACCCACTAGGCTTTTGACCTCACGTGCTGTTTCCGCAGGCATCGCCCTGTGCTGGCCTTGGCTCCAGCAGTGGGAGGCAGAGCTGCCCTCCCTGAGCTGAGCTGACGGAGGCGGCTACAGTGTGCTGTGTGGGTGTGGGAGGCTCCGGGAGGGCCTCGGTGCTCCCTGGGCGTGGAAGACAAAATAGGCAGCTGGAGAGCGGGAGTGTGGTGTGTCGGTCCCACAGGGCACACGGCATCCATGGCCTTAGGGGAAGCAGAGCCCCTTTTGATAGCTCAGAACTCATGTTCCAGGCCCTCCCTCCTGTCCCAATCCAGCTCCTCAGTTTTCTTACAGGGATGGAGTCCTGAGCAGAGAAGACTCTGGCCTGAAATCACTTGAGGGGTGGGTCAGTGGCATCAATTTAACTTCAGAGCTCCGGGCTCCCCACCCCACCTCCCTCCTACACACTCACTGCCCTGCGCTTGTGGGGGCTTCTGAGATACTTAGTGCATATTTTCCTCAGTGTAGATTTCACTGATAGACTCCAGGCCCAGGTCACCGTCCTTCTCTGTCGGCCCAGCCTCTCAGGTCCTCGTGCCCCTCCCAGGCCTGGGGGGTGGGGTGGGGGGCTCCTGCCTGGCGTCCGGTCTGAGTCCTGCTCCTGAAGGCTGTGCCAGTGGCCTCCAGGGCTGCTTTTGGCCCAGGGAGCTGGAGAACAGTGGGTTCCCCTCCCCTACCTCTATCTTTATGAATATTTTTCCTGGGTGTGCTCCGGGACCCACGTCCGTTCTCCCTGCAGCCCCCGCTCCCCAGTCCTGAAGACCCCTCAGGCTCTTCCCACTTTGCCAGAAGCCCTGGGAGCCCACAGGTCTTGCCTTCTTCTCTCTTAGGTGCATTCAAGCTCCTCTCCGGTCCGCTGGGAGGACAGATTGCTTCATAAATTCCTGAGAACATATTTGGAACTAGCAGCTTAATCATTATAATGCATTATTCAATCAACCAAAAGTGCTTTTTGGAGGGAAAAATACACCATGAAATATATCTTCATTTTAAGTACATCTGTTGTTTCTTGAAAGCCATTAGCTATCAGTGAATCATCAATTCTGCTTCGTTGTGTGGCTAAGACTATTTGTTCTAATTAGAGACCATGCACGAATCTAAACACATTTGCCTTATCTGTAAAAATGGAACTTCCAGTCCTGCTAAGCATGACAGTCCTAAGTGTGCTGGAGAAGCAATTTTCTCCAGGTCTTACCAGGTGCGTCTGTGGGGAGTGGGGGAATGAGACAGGGGGGCTGTAGCCGCCCCTGCATGCAGGGTCCAACCCGCCAGGACTGCTAACCGGGCACCTGTGTCCACCCTCCTTCCAGCCTGATGGGCTCTGACCCCCTAGAGAGGAGGCTGCAGAGAGGCCCTGGCAGCTCCTGTCCTGCTCCACAGTGCAGGCCACCCAGGGGACAGCAGCAGGCCGGGGGGTGGGTGCCTTGGGTTCTGGGCCAGGTGGGAGCTGGGACTGCAGGGAGCAAGGGCCAGGGAGGAGGTGGCTCCTGGGACTGGGATTCTTCCCTGGAGATGCAGGCTCAGCTGAGGCCTCCTCTCCTGGGCTCCAGGTGCAGATGGGGAGGGGCAGTGCTGGGAGGGGCAGTGCTGGGACACATGCTTGAAGGGCAGGAAAGGAAAGGGGTTGGGGACTGGCATTACTCAGAGGCCGCCACGTGGGGGGAGGTGTTGAGAGACTCAGAGGAGGTGAACCTGGAGGGAAGGCGCATTGAGACCTGAGGCATCGATGACTTTGCAACCACGTCCAGTGCAGATGGTGAAACATAAAATGAACTTGCCCTTTGTACACGGCTGCTCTGAAAGCTAATTTTTCACAGAAATGAATTGGTCTTGGCCCTGTCTCCTCTCAGACTCCAGGCTTTTTTCTAACCTCTGGCAGCTTCTCTTCTCTAAACGACGACTCAGGGCTGTGCCCGCCTCCCGCCTCCGGATCGTATCCCAGACCGTCTTTCCTCCACCTCAGAGCCCCCTGGAACCCTCTCTGCGTTGCGTTCCACCCTGGGCAGCCATAAAAAGCAAGCGAGGGCTCCGTGCCACAGCCTCCCTGCAGAGCGGGCCCCCCGGGCCCTGGAGCCGGTCACTGCTGACTCCACTGCAGGCTGCTGGGCTGGCTCCGTGGGGCTTGGTCTCCTGAGCCTGGCCTGGAAGGCGGGCCACGTGCACCAGGGGCGGGGGCATGTCGGTGCCTGTGAGGCAGGTGCTGGCCAGCGAGAGGCAGAGGGAGCTGGGGAGTTCGATTCCGTCTCCTTCCCCTTGTCCTGACACAGAGATACTCACAGCAGTGACACTTGCTACCCGGCAGCGGTGGCACCCAGGTCTGCCCGCCCTCCCTCCCCACCTCAATCCACTGCTCCTCCTCCCTGGTTCCCTGAGGCTGTACTCAATCAGAACGTGGGTAGCACCGAAGCTTCTGCCTCAGGCTGCACTGTTCAAAGACCCTGGATGAAGACAGCACTCTGAAGCCACGAGTCACCGACGCATCAAAGGGAGTGGGCTGAAATGCATGGGAGAGGCTGTGGGGAGCTGGTATCCTGCCAGGCTAGCGCGGCTGGGGCTGGGTCAGGGAGGGGCTGGCACGGACGCTGAAGCCTGAACGTTGGGAATATTTAAAGAGGAATAGCAAGAAGGTGCCTGGAGCCAAGAGGAGCCAGAACTGCTGAAACAAAAGGCATCTGGGAGCAGTCATGGGAGACGCTGGCACAGAGCTGGGTTTTGGTTCCTGGAGTGCAGGAGAGAGGGGTGTGTGCACAGGCAGCCCATCACAGCCTCCTCCCTCTACCACACACACACAGACACACAGACACACACACACCCCATCGTGTCTACAGTCAGTACAGATGCCCTGCACCCCTCCCCCAGGCCCCTCACAGACAGAACTGAGCTCTCAGGGGCCCTGGGCTCAGGCCAACCCAATCCCCTTAAGTGGAGGCTTTAAAACAAATGAACGTATTATTAGCATAGTTTCCTCCTGTTTCAGGATTATGGCATCCTAGTCCCGTGAATCAGACCTGATTAGCCAGTCATAGCCTGGGAGCGGCACCTCGAGGAGGCGTTCAAAAGCAGACTCATGAGATGGAGAGAGGTATACAAGAGCAGCCACGGCTTCCTGTGCTGCTAGGACCCTTTCTCCCTTAGAGGAGGAGCTTTCCAGCTGGTTAGCTTTCTGGCATATTCTTCTTCACAACCAAGTTAACCTGGAGCAGGAAAGCCCTGGGCCTTTTGTGGTTGCTCCTCCAGGTCGCCTGTCCACGGACTACCCCCTGGCCCTGAGAAGCAGTGATTCACGTAGAAATAACGTGCATCCAGCAGCCCACGGTGGAGTCGTACTCCAAGCCCCTTCCCCACAGTGGGCTGACACCTGCCGGCCACGGCTGACAGGGCAGAGCCTCTGCTGTGGTGTGACAGGCGTTTGTGTAATTACTAGCTCTGGTCACCTAATTTTCTTCTTGCAGATGTGCGTGTGTACATGCATGTGTGTTTATATGTGTGTGTCTCTGGGTACGGTATGTGCATGATGCTTGCATACGTGTGTGCATGTGGGTATATGTGCAGTGCATGCATATGTGTACCTGCGTGCACACGTGTATGTGTGCATCCGTGTGCCTATGTACGTGTGCACGGTGCGTGCTGCACTGCCACTGCCTTTCATGTATTTTGACTGCACACAGAGACTGTCTCAAGGATGTGCCTTGTGTTACCCCGGGGAGCGCAGCCTGTGAAAGGCAGTGTGAGACACCCCCTCTGTACGTGCAGCTCCTTTCCTTCACCTTCAAACTTGCATTTAAGGAGTGAGCTCTTAAATAAATTCTATGCTTTAAAAGGTGAAAGCAGAAAGAAAGGCAGTCAACTGCCGTTGTCTTCCTCTAAAGCAGCTGGCAAAGCCTGGGACCTGAGTGCCCGAAGCGGCTGGGTGTGGATAGGCTGCGGTGTGGCAAGGGAACCTTCCCAAACAGAGCACAAAACACCACTGACCCTTCCCCTGTCCTTCTGCTGGGCCCAAGGCACGTCTCACAACTTACGCACCTAAGAGTTGCAAACTTCTTCAGGCTGTCAAAAAGCCGACACTGTGAAATGACGTCTGTGTTGGGTTGGTCTCCCAACCATCACGTTCATTTCCAGAAACAAAAATATTTACTGTGTGAGATTTTTGAGGCTGCCCAAAGTACATCTAACAGCTTCTTCTTCCGTCCTCCCTCCTCCGCCTTCTTCCCTCTTTGCTTTGTTCTTTCCTTCCTTCCTTCCACAAACGCATCCTGAGCCCAGGAATCCACATTTGTGGTGCGGGGGTAGGGTGGAGAAAGGAGAATTTGCGGTGCGGGGGTAGGGTGGAGAAAGGAGAGGCAGCGCCTGCCCCCAAGGACTTTGAACCTGGGGCAGAGGGTGGGGAGGGACGTGAAGCAGACACATAATTAGAAATGATAGTCCTCGCCTTGAAGAGGGTCCCCAGGGCTGTGAGGGAGACTCACAGGCAACTCTAATCCAGGCCGTGGGGCAGGCGATGAGATACAGCCTCTCTGTGTGACACTCCACTCTCTCATCAATCAACGTTCTTCCACCATTTCCTGAGAGCCTCCTGCTCTAGGGGCTGGAGAAACAGTAGGGATCAAAATAACTGAGGCTGCACATCTGCGAGGAGGCTATTTTTCAGTGAGCAGACGCAGGAAGCAGGACGGGGCCAGGCTGGGAGCCAGAGCCCGGGGCTGAGATGCACAGAGGCCGGCTGGAAAACCACGACGGGAAGGCATTCAGAGGACGCGCTTTCTCCTCTTCACACCCTCTCGCCTCCAGCCCTGGGCTCCAGGCTGGGGAACAGAACTAGGACCCCGCCAGGTCCCCCATTATGAGACTGAAGGACGGCAGGGCCCAAGCTGTGCCGGGAGTGACCCACTGAGGACCCTACGTCCATGACCTGGGGACACACCGGTCACGAGCTTGCTCTCCACAGCGGGCACCTCCCGTGATATGAGGCGAATGCATCCTCGTACTTGCCTCCTTCAGCACTCGAGTCATGAGGAGCGTAAAGGAAAATGAAAAGAAATCGCAGAACCCCTAACTTCTAGAGACCGAGTCACAAAACACCACCAGCTTTTTCCCAAGTAAACAACGGTTCCTTTACAAGCTGGTGTCCACAGTCAGCCGGCTGCGGCAGGAGAGCAGGGAGTTGGTCACAGGGTTCAGCAGGTGCGGCCCGTTCACAGAAGCAAAAGGACAGAAAGGAGGTGCCGCCCGTTTGCACAAGCAGGAGAGCAGCAGGGGCTGCGTGCAGGCCACATCCTCCCTCTCCGGGAAACAGCCGCTCCGGCCCCTGACGGGCCTCGGGCTGGGTCTCCGCTGCAGCCTCCCATGGGCCGCGGGCTGGTCCTTCGTGGGGTGTAGCCAACTGGAGGCCTCTAAAGGGCACGGAGGGGCGTTGCCAGGTTCCTTGAGCTTAATAAAAACCCCAGTTAAGGAGGCTCCTGAGCCTCTCGCTGGAGCCAGCTCCCGCTCTGTGAATTGTCTTCAATAAATCTGCGCTTTTGTTGCTCCGTTCTGCTGTCGCTTTGTCTTTCATTGCTTCATTCTTTTGTTACTTTGTGTTGCATTTTGTTCAGTTCTTGGTTCCACACTCCGAGAACACGGACAACTTTATCTTGTAACAAAACCCCACAGAAAAGCAAAGGCCTCTGGCGTCTCTGGGTGACGGACCCCACAAACTGTGCTCGGTTGGCCTGGAACCGTTTCAAGATGTACGTTCTCCCATCAAACAAGGACACGTCAGTGGTAACTTCGGGTCTGCAATCCCAGCCCTGCTCCTAAAACCAAAGTCTCTTCCGTTCCGCACCGATGACGCTCATCTTCCCAGGCAAGAAACTGATGCGGTGGCCCCTTCATCTGCCTTCACTCCTCTCCCTGCCTTCCCCGCTTCCGAGGAGATGCAGAAACACCGGGCCTCAGTCACACACAC
>NW_022167270.1:0-1293 GCF_008728515.1 Papio anubis | reverse complement strand
CACACAGACATGCGCGCACACAGACGCACGTGTACACACACACACACACACATGCACACAGGTGCACACACAAATGCACACATACACACAGGCATGCACACATACTCAGGCACACTGATACACATGTACATCACACACTCAAGACACATAGATACAGGTACACACAGACACGTACACGCAAAGACATGCACAGACACACTGATACACACGTACATCACATACAGACGTACACACAGACACAATGATACGTACATCACACACACAGACACACTGATATGTACATCACACACACAGACATACACACAGACACTGATATACACGTACATCATGCATACTCTCAGACATGTACACACAGACACACTGACAGGTACACACACACACACACACAGATGCGCACAGTGATACACACGTATACACAGACACGTACAGTCATGCACACATACACTCAGACACAATGATACACATACATCACACAGACGTACATACAGACGCAATGATATGTACATCACACATACACTCAGACGCACACACAGATACACATGTACAGACACGCAGACATGCACACTCAGACACGCTGATACATAAATCACACAGGCATGTACACACAGACACAATGATACACATGTACATCACACATACACTCAGAGGCACACACACAGATACACGTACACACAGACATGCAAACAGATGCACACACACTCGGATGCAGTGATACACATGTACATCACACACAGACATGTACACACAGACACAATGATAAACACGTACATCACACACTCAGATGCACACACACGTACACACAGACATGCACACTTAGACACACTGATACGTAAATCACAGACATGTACACACAGACACAATGATATGTACATCACGCATACACTCAGACACACACACACAGATACACACATACACACAGACACACTCAGACGCACTGATACACACGTACATCAGACTCACAGATATGTACACACAGACACACTGATACGTACATCATATATACACACACTCAAGACACGTAGACACGTACATCACACACTAATACGTACATCACAAACGTACATACACACTGACATGTACATCACATACACAGACACATAAACACACTGATACACGTGTACATCAGACACGCACAGACACTGATACACACGTACATCACACACAAACATGTACACACAGACACACTGATACATACATCACAGACACACAGACACGAGCACACACACTGATACGTATATCACACACTCACAGACACGTACGCACACACAGATACGTACGTCACACAGACGTACA
>NW_022167269.1:0-1293 GCF_008728515.1 Papio anubis | reverse complement strand
AAAGCACGTGCTTTATGAATAGCAAAATATAAAGTACTTTGGAATGCATTTAGTTAAAAATTTGTAAGACCTGTATACTGAAAACTACAAAATATGACAGAAAAATTTGAAAACATCTAAATAAATGAAGAGATAATCCATGCTTATACCTGAGAAAAATCTAAATTGTTATTTTATTCTATTGCTTATAATTCGATGCTATCATTACTTATATTGTTGCTCAAATTTTCCAGCTTTTGGGAGCCCTTTTAGTCTTTGGAAGTTCCTATGCCCTTTTTATATACCGCATCATTTCTTAAGCACTTCTTTATTTTCTGGCACCACAAAATGCTAATCTCACCTTGTATTTCCTAGGCCCCAGTCCTAGAACCAAATAAATAAATAAATTTGGACTTTCTCAAAATAAAAATAAAATAAAACAAAGACAGTCCACAGACTGGGAGAAAATGTTTGCAAAGCACACATCAAAACATTGACTTGCACCCACAACATACAGAGAACCCTTAAAAACTCAAAACTGCAAAAAGAAACACCTAAAAATTGGCAAAAGAGTTGACAATTTGTGAAGGGGATATACGCATGGTGAAAAAGCTTAGGAAAAGATGCTCAACACCATTACAGGTTAGGGAAGACAAACTACAACCAGGATGAGGGCCCGACACACGTGGCTTCAGAATGCAAAACTCAACAACACCAACAAGGCCACGTGCCTGGGAGAATGCAGAGGAACTGGGACACTCCAACATTACTGGAGGGAAGGCAGATGGTACAGGCAATGTAGAAAATGGTTTGACAGTCTCTGATGCAGTTAAAAGCGCACTTACCATGCGACTTCGCTGCCCCACTCCTGGGTATAAGATTTACCCTACAGAAGTGAAAGCACGCAGCCTTGTAGAAACCCACACACCAGTGTTTGTAGCAGTCTTGATTCCATTTTGGATGGCGGATCCTTGTTTGGTTTTCACAAGCCACCCTCAGCGGACAGTCAGATAAACAAACTGTAGGCATTCATACAATGGTATACCACTCAGCAATGAGAGGGAATGACCTGTGGATACAGGGAGGGAACAACTTGGATGAATCTCATTACAGATATTATGTTGATGGCGGGAAGCCAGTCTCAACAGTCTTGTCTCGCGATGCCATCTACATAAAGTTCCAGCAGAGACAAAAGTACAGTGACAGAGAACAGATCAGTGTTTGCCAGGCTAATGGTGGGACAGTGTGATAGTGGAGGGACAGCATAAGAGAGTTTTGCAGGGTGACAGACTTCTTCCGCATCCTGTCTATGGC
>NW_022167268.1:0-1293 GCF_008728515.1 Papio anubis | reverse complement strand
GCTGGGAGAGCCCCCAGAACCCTCATCCCTCCCACCCCAAGCTGGTTTCCATCCCTCACCAGAAGGAAAGGAAACTCTTCTATGGGGCACAGCCTGCCAGGTCCTCTATCACCTGGGGGAAGGGGCCAGGGGGAGGGGGAGCTGCGGCTGGATGAGAAAGAACCCAGATCCCTCTCTGTCCCTACCTGACAGGTGACCTCGGACAAGCTGCTTTCATTGCCTGGGGCCAAGGAGAATCACAGGGGAGGGAGCAGGTTAAAAGAGCTCCCCCCTGGAGCCCAGAGCTACCCACAGAGAAAACCCCCCATCCTCCTGATTCTGCTCCCAGCTCTCGCTGCTGGGATAACATCCTCACCATCAGAGAGGCTGTGGGAGGCAGAGGCTGACCCTGCTCCTTCAGGCACCACAGTGGGTTTGGGTCTGCATTCTTCATGATCAGGGAGGGGGTCCCTGGGATCACAAAGGTAAAGGGCAGCTTCTTGGGCTCCAGGTGCTCCAAAATAGACCCTGAAGGGCACCAGAGCTAGAAGGGTGTTAGGGAGGCTGGGCGCAGTGGCTCAGGCCTGTGATCTCAACACTTTGGAAGGCTGAGGTGGGTGGATCACGAGGTCAGGAGATCAAGACCATCCTGGTTAACACGGTGAAACCCCATCTCTACTAAAACTACAAAAAATTAGCTGGGCATGGTGGCATGCACCTGTACTCCCAGCTTCTCAGAAGGCTGAGGCAGGAGAATCACTTGAACCCAGCAGGCAGAAGGTGAACAGGGCCAGGACCTGAGCTCTGCCTGGCCATGGTGACTCTGAGCCAGGTAAGCAATCTGTCACTGTGTCTCACGGGGGATGTCAGCATTACCTCTGGAGTCAATGTAGGTAAGCCAGGGTAACCAGAGTTCCCAGTAGGGACCAAGACCAAAGGACGCAGGGGTCGGGCCTGTCCCGGAAGGTCAGGTTGGATGAGGGGCTCTGTGAAGCTGGGGCAACCGAGAGCCTGCCCTTCAGGTTACAGGCATCTGGGTCCTGGTCTAGACCCTCATATGCCATCCAGAGACCCAACCCTAGGGACAATTCCTCTGAGGCTGGTAGCAGAGAGTCGATCCTTATACTCACCTTACCAAAAGTTCTGAAATGAGGGGGCCTATGGGTGGGGGAAAGACTCATCAGGACAAGGTTCTCAGGGGCAGGTATGGTTTTAGCTGGGCCTTAGGGCAGCCAGAGAGGTAGGTGACAGGCCCGCTCACAAAGCCTGCCAGAGCATGCAGGAGGGACACAGGTGTAGTGGTGAGAATGTTCT
>NW_022167267.1:0-1294 GCF_008728515.1 Papio anubis | reverse complement strand
GGAGCCCAGTCAGTTCCCAAGGCAGTGGCCCATCTTTTCCCTCCTGAGTTCCTCTCCAGGTGGTTTCTTGCCCATCAAGCCTCTGAGGTCAGTTGGCCCCCTACTCCTGTCCAGCTGGCTCTCCCACACCCTTTACCTTAGATGGCTGAAAATTACATTCCTCATTCTCCGTTCAATTTGCCCATCTCCTGAGTCCCCAGTGTCTTAGTGGTAACATTACTGTTGGTTACCCAGCTAGAACAGATGGGCATGTCAGAAGTAAGGGTCAGATAATGTCACACCCCTGTAGCCCACACTGTTGAATCAAGTCCTCCCATTTGAAGCACTCTTTACCCCTACTTCACCCCCCTCCCCCAGCCTCAGCTCCCATCAGTTAGGCCTCGGGCCTCTGCACGTCCTAGGCTCCAGCCCTGGGCTCTTCATACATTGGGAAAATAATACTTAAGGACAATGTTCTCAGTCCCCTGTGATCAGTCCCAAACTGTCTTCTAGTCTATTTTGAGGACAGCAAGACTGATGCCCAGCTGGTATTTCCATTATGGCCATATAGGGTATGAAAATGTTGATGCATTACTGTCATGACTGGTCGGTGGGTAAATAGCTGCTTCCTGGTTCCTTGCTACACCTTACCTGTCTCCTGCCAAGGCTGGGTTCATTCTGATTGGTTGGTGATCTTGCCTTACCAGATATGAAATATTTTGAATATCACTCCTGGCCTCGGCCTCCCAAATTGCTGTACAAAATAGTTGTAATTCTATGTTGTACATTTATATTTTATTATCTTTTTAAACTTTTTTTTTTTTTTTTTTTTTTTTTTAAATATAGAGATGAGGTCTCACTATATTGCTCAGGCTGGTCTAAAACTCCTAGGTTCAAGCAATCCTCTTGCCTTGCCTTCCCAAAGTGCTGAGATTACAGGTGTTGTGAGCCACCTTGCCCGGTCCATTAGACATCTAGGCATTTAAATGGACTGAGTTAACTCATTTGCTGCAAGGCCAGGCATGGTGGCTCATGCCTGTAATCCCAGCACTTTGGAAGGCTGAGGTGGGAGGATCACCTGAGGTCAGGAGTTCAAGACCAGCTTGGCCAACATGGCGAAACCCTGTCTGTACTAAAAATACCAAAATTAGCCAGGTGTGGCGGTGCGTGCCTGTGGTCCCAGCTACTCGGTACTCGGGAGGCTGAGCCAGGAGAATCACTTGAACCGGGGAGGTGGAGTTTGCAGTGAGCTGAGATTGAGCCACTGTACTTCAGCCTAGGTGACAGAGAGACTCCACCTCAAAAAAAAAAAAAA